>NC_069505.1:321632418-321807418 GCF_027579735.1 Bombina bombina | reverse complement strand
AGCAAGGGCATTGAAGATAAAACGTGGCTGGGTCTTTCAGCATGGCAATGATCCCAAACACACCGCCCGGGCAATGAAGGAGTGGCTTCGTAAGAAGCATTTCAAGGTCCTGGAGTCGCCTAGCCAGTCTCCAGATCTCAACCCCATAGAAAACCTTTGGAGGGAGTTAAAAGTCTGTGTTGCCCAGCAACAGCCCCAAAACATCACTGCTCTAGAGGAGATCTGCATGCAGGAATGGGCCAACATACCAGCAACAGTGTGTGACAACCTTGTGAAGACTTACAGAAAACGTTTGACCTCTGTCATTGACAACAAAGGATATATAACAAAGTATTGAGATGAACTTTTGATATTGACCAAAAACTTATTTTCCACCATAATTTGCAAATAAATTCTTTACAAATCAGACAATGTGATTGTCTGAATTTGTTTCCACATTTTGTCTCTCATAGTTGAGGTATACCTATGATGAAAATTACAGGCCTCTCTCATCTTCTTTAAGTGGGAGAACTTGCACAATTGGTGGCTGACTAAATACTTTTTTGCCCCACTGTATATATACACACATATATATATATATATATATAGGTATATATATATATATATATATATATGGGTAAATATATATTTATATGTGGATATATATATATATATATATATATATATATATATATATATATATATATATATGGGTATATATGTATATATATATATATATATATATATATATATATATATATATATATATATATATATATATGGGTATATATATATATGTGTATATATATATAGGTATATATATATATATCTATAACAAATACAATTTGGTGAAACTAACTGTGCTGTGAGCATAAAAGTTTAGTAGGTTGGGACTTGGGACTGGGAGAGTTATTATGTGAGTTTAGTTACCTTCTCCTTCTGAATCTTGCTAGGAAGGGACTCGTGGGGGAGCAGCACTAAAAATCATGCTGCCAACCATGAATCAGGATTACTGCACTTAAGCAGCCGTCATACTGTCCCAGTAAGGAGAGCGCCACCTAGTCCTCTCCACTCTGGACGCAATTTTATTTTTAAGCAAAATGGTGTGCAGGCGCTCACAGCAGGTATTTGGTATTGGTACCGTAAATGCAAGTGGCATCATCCAGACCACAGAGACTGTGAGACACACAGACAGTCACAGAACAGTGAGTGATTAGGTATAGAGCGAGCGGGCGCCTGCTGCGCAGCGGTCTGCTTTCAATGACGCTGAGATGCTCTGCCCTCACCTGACAGCTGACTCGTGCCTGTCAATCCCAGCCATATCCCACCCAGTGATTGACTATTATACTTACCCAGTGTGAACAATGACCCCAGGGACGGTCCCCACCTACCTTCCTACTACCTGTCTGTCCTTAGTTGTCTGAGTCAGAGTGAGACCGATGACTGAGACAACTAAGGACAGCCAGGTAGGTTAGGAATTAGGACTCAGCGAGCGAGCGGCAGTCTGCCTTCAGTGCTGCTGAACATTAAGAAGCTTTGCCAATGTCGGCAGCCAGGCAGATCCGCCGCACCCCTGCTGGGGCCATCCTAAGGCGACTGCCTAGACTCCCTTACACAGGCGTCAGCCCTGACACTCAAATCCATATTACAAGTTCCACGCTGTTCAAAATACTGCAAATTTGTTTGTGTGTACTCACAGTAATTTACGCTCCCCATATTTTCTATGGATAGCATAGAGCGGTAATATGCATTCATATTAAAAGTTGAAAGTAAATGCGATTGCGCAAACAAGAAAGAGTGAATCGAGGTCACCATATAAGACTATACAGCAAATTTCAGAGTTCTTACATAAGCGGTTGCAGAGAAAATAGAGTTTTGATATTTTTGCGTAAACCAAGATGGCTGCCCCATCATAAGATATACAGCCTCCATATTACGCACAATAGTGCTCATTATAGATGTCAATAAACATAGCAAAAATAAAGCAATTTTGTCAAACGGTTTTTGTTTTGTTATTAATTTAAAAATAACGTTAACCAATTTTGAACAATTAAAAATTTCTGCCAAACCACATGACCAATTGACTTCTCTTGAACAAATCTGAATGTTGGTTATAAGATTACTCTATAAACCAAGTTTTACATCTGTCTCATAAGCAGTTTCGAGAAGAAGAATTTTTTAGATTTTAAAAACAGCGCATACGGAAAAAAATGGCTGCCACACCGTGTAATGTATGGCTTTCATTTTGCACACACTAATGCTCACCATAGACCTCTACAATTTGCAGAAATTTCATGAAAATTTGCAAATGTTTTATTTCACGAAGGAGACTGCGCAGTGCAAATTTAAACTGCAATATTGTCTTTGAGGGTTATGACTATGTGTAATCATGTTTCTATTACACTGTAATATTGTTAAATATTGTAAAACTAATGCATAAAATGCATTGCGCAAACAAGAAAGAGTTTGTCCGGAGAACACAGTTGCACTGAACTACACTATGAACCCCTAAGCTGCCACCCCCCACATCGCAAACTACCTCTTTACGCTATTAACCTCTAAACCGCCACACCCCACATCACAAACTTAGGGGGATATTTATGAAAGCATTAACTATGTTGCATTCACGGGTGTCAATACGCTCACCTAACTTCGCCAAATATAGCGGGCGCAGACCTGAATACGATCTCCATATTTATAAAAAAAACCCTTCAAAAACACGCGCATCCAGTACAGAGCAATGAGCATCGGACTCTTGTTAACTAACAGTCATCAATGACGCTGTTATTCATGTTTTTCCAAACTTTATTTATACCAACTAAACAGCTACAAAGTACACTAACACCCATAAACCGCCGCCCTCCCGCATCGCCGCCACTATAATAAACCTTTTAACTCCTAATCTGCTGCTCCCGACATCGCTGTCACTAATATAAATATTAACCCCTATTCTGCCGCTTCCCGACATCGCCGCCACTAAATAAACTTATTAACCCCTAAACCTCTTGCCTACCACATCACCACCACTAACTAAACCTATTAACCCTAAACCGTCAGCCCCCCACATCTCCAAAAACTAAATTAAGATTTTAACCCCTAAACCTAAAAACCCCTTATTTATATATTAAAATGACAAGATCACTATCTTAATATAAATTAAAACGTACCTGTAGAATTAAAATAAACTAATTTTAAACTATAAATTAACCTACCCTAACTATTATACTAAAATAAAATTAAACTACCAATTAAATAAACTAAATTACATATTAAAAAAATCTACTAAAATTATTTAACTATACAATTAAACATTATTACAAAGTCCTAAATTGCAAAAAAAAACAGTGTTACAAAAATAACAAACACTAAATTACGAAAACTAACAAATTAAATTATCCAAAATAATTTTTTTACACCTAATCTAATAGCCCTATCAAAATAAAAAAGCCCCCCAAAATAAAAAACCCTAGCCTACAATAAACTACCAATGGCCCTTAAAGGGGCCTTTTGTGGGGCACTGCCCCAAAGATATCAGCTCTTTTACCTGTAAAAAAAATACAAACACCAGTAAAACCCACCACCCAACCAACCCCCAAATAAAAACCCTAACTCTAAAAAAAAACTAAGCTACCCATTGCCCTGAAAAGGGCATTTGAATGGGCATTGCCCTTAAACGGGCATTTAGCTCTTTTACAAACCCAAACCCTAATCTAAAATAAAACCCACCCAAAAAAATTTAAAAAATCCTAACACTAACCCCCGAAGATCCACTTACAGTTCTGAAGTCCCGACATCCAGGTAGAGAAGTCCTCATCCAGGCGGCATCTTCTATCTTCATCCCTGCGGAGCGGGTCCATCCTGAAGCCATCCGATGTGGAGCTCCTCTTCTTACAGTTGCCGCCGTAAACTGAAGCTTCAATGCAAGGGACGCAATTCAAGATGGCGGCCCTTGCATTCCTATTGGCTGATTTGAGTGTTAAATTCAAATCAGCCAATAGAATTTCAGAAGCTCTCATCCTATTGACTGATTTGAACAGCCAATAGGATTTCAGAAGCTCACCTCCTATTGGCTGATTTGAATTTAACACTCAAATCAGCCAATAGGAATGCAAGGGACGCCATCTTGAATCTCATCCCTTGCATTGAAGCTTAAGTTTACGGCGGCGACTGTAAGAAGAGGAGCTCCACGTCTCCTGTGATCATTTAGGTTTGCCACCTCTTAGATGATGGAGAGATTAGAAGACCTCTGCTTCTTAAAGGGACTGGAAACCCCCATGATTAGGATAGAACATTCAATTTTAAACAACTTTACTATTTACCTCTATTATCAAATGTACTTAATTCTCTTGTTATCCTTTGCTGAAGGAACAGCATTGCACTACTAGTAGCTAGTTGAACACATCTATTTAGCCAATCACAGGAGAAGCAGTTAGCTCTCACTGGTGTAGGGTATGTGCATATTCATTTTCAACAAGGGATTCCAAGAGAACAAAGCACATTTGAAAATAGATGTGAACTTAAAAGTGTCTTAAAATGACACTCTCTATCTGAATCAGGCAAGTTAAATTTTGACTTTCCTATCCCTTTAAATGGAAACCCAACATTTTTATTTCATGATTTAGACAGAGCAGCTTTCAAGTTTACTTCTATTATTAAGTTTGCTTAATTTCCTTGATATCCTTTATTAAAGGAGCAATAATGCACTTCTGGGAGCTAGCTGAACACACAAGCGAACAGAGACATACATGTGTAGCCACCAACCAGCAGCTAGCTCCCAGCTCCTGAGCATACCTTAGTATGCTTTTCAACAAATGATGGCAAGAAAACCAAGCACATTTTAAAATACAATTAAATTAAAAAGTTGTTAAAATTTGTATGCTTATTTAAATCATGAAAGAAAAAAAATTGGGGTTTTACGTCCCTTTAACTTGAGGTTGCAGGTTTAGATGACTGAGTCTGCACCCCAAAGTATGCAGCCTGATAAATAGAGCTCTTTGACTCATAAACGTCCAGCAGATGCCAGAAATAAAGTTACACTTTAGAGAGCTAGACATGGTTCAACTTCTTCTAGCAAATGGCAAACTTTATTAACATTACATTTTACATTTGATTAAAAATCACTCATGACTACATAGATGAATACAAACTTTATTTAAAAGGACATTTATTTTGTCTGCTTTTCCTGTAATTTAACATGGAAAATTGTAATGTTTTTACCCCCCTTTAAAAAGACTTGAGTGCCTTTATGGAATATAGAACTCTGACCCTCCTATATGCTCTCTGTCCCTAATTTGCTAGAGTAAATTAAGTAAGATAAACAAGATTCAAAACTCCTTTCAATAGGTGTGTCGTGGGATTGCAAAACAATGTAGTTTTCTAACAAAATGACAGTTTTTTCACTGAATGTCTCTAAATATCCAAGTAAAATGCCACATGCAATACAACTGTTTAGTAAGCAACTCTTCCTATGGACTGGAATACATTTGAAAAAAGTCCTGAGATGCCACAGAGTATTTTTGTGTAAAAACCCAAAGTTTTTGGAATTTATACACAATGAACCAATGCAGGCAATTTTTTCTTTACGTTTGCACATGTGCAAACATCACTCAAAGTAAACCTTTAACGAGTGGTTATGAATTTTTACATTCCAATGTAGTTCTCATATAAGAAAATGTTTATATTTATAAATATATTTGATAATATTTTTGTAATATATATGTATATATGTATATCTATACCTATATATGAACATATAGTTACAGATATATATATATATATATATATATATATATATATATATATATATATATATATATATATATATATATATATATATATATATATATATATATTTAAAATACTAAGAACATTTTCTTCTAAGTAAATCATGCTGGAATGTAAAATATTTACCTTAAATACATAGTAAAACACATTTTAAAATATAACAATTGAATAAAAAATATTTTTCAAATTTGAGGTATTTAACTGGAAAGGGCTCCAAAGTGTATATATATATACATATATTTTATTATCGGTTATTTGTAGAGCGCCAACAGATTCCGCAGCGCTATAAACAAAGGGGGAGTACAACAAAACAATTATAGGGTAGAGGGCCCTGCCAAGAGTTGCACTGTTGTAGTCAGCTCTTAAGAAGGTGATCTACAAACAGCTGGACTTTTAGGCTTACATGCTAAGGGGGTTCAGGGGATTGTAGTGGAGGAGAGGAACTGGTATTAGGAAAGGTTAGCGTAGGTTGTATGCGTCCCTGAACAGTAGAGTCTTTAGGGAGCACTTGAAGCTTTTAAAACTAGAAGAGAGTCTTGTGGAGCGAGGCAGAGAGTTCCACAAGATGGGAGCCAGTCTGGAGAAGTCCTGTAAACGGGAGTGTGATGAGGTGACAAGAGAGGAGGAGAGTAGGAGGTCATGAGTAGAGTGAAGGGGACGGGAGGGAGAGTATCTGGAGACAAGGTCTGAGATGTAGGGGGAGCAGTGCAGTTGAGGACTTTGTATGTAAGAGTGAGAGTTTTGTGTTTGATCCTAGAGGCAAGAGGAAGCCAGTGAAGGGATTGGCAGAGAGGCGCAGCAGATGAAGAGCGACGTGTAAGGAAGATGAGTCTGGCAGAGGCATTCATTATGGATTGTAAAGGAGCTAGGTGGCAGGTGGGGAGACCAGAGAGGACAGAGTTGCAGTAATCAAGGCGGGAAAGAATGAGAGAGTGGATTAAAATCTTAGTTGTGTCTTGTGTAAGGAAATGTCTAATTTTAGAGATGTTTTTAAGGTGGAAGCAGCAGGCTGTAGCCAAGGACTGAATGTGAGGAGTGAAGGAAAGATCTGAGTCAAATGTGACCCCGAGACATCGGGCATGCGGGGTAGGGGTAATGATGGAGTTGTCGACAGTTATAGAGATATTGGGGGTGGAGATTTTGGAAGAAGGGGGGAAAATGAGGAGCTCAGTTTTGGAGAGATTTAGCTTGAGGTAGTAAGAGGACATCCAGGAAGAGATGTGAGAAAGACAGTTAGTGACACGGGTTAGCAAGGAAGGAGATAGGTCTGGTGCAGAGAAGTAGATTTGGGTGTCATCAGCATACAAATGATATTGGAAACCGTGGGAGTTAATTAGGGAACCTAGTGATGATGTATAGATTGAGAAGAGAAGGGGACCGGGGACAGAGCCTTGCGGTACTGCGACAGAAAGTGGTGACGCGGCAGAGGAGGCCCCAGAGAAGGCTACACTGAAGGTACGGTTTGATAGGTAGGAAGAGAGCCATGAAAGGGCTGTGTCACAGATGCCGAAGGATTGGAGGGTTTGGAGCAAAAGAGGGTGGTCGACAGTGTCAAAGGCTGTGGACAGATCAAGGAGGATAAGCAGAGAGAAGTGGCCTTTTGATTTAGCTGTAAGTAGGTCGTTGGTGACCTTAACAATAGCTGTCTCTGTGGAGCGATAGGGACAAAATCCAGATTGCAGTGGGTCAAGAAGGGAGTTTAACATAAGGAAATGGGATAGGCATGCATATACCAGTTTTTCGAGAAGCTTTGAAGCAAGAGGGAGGAGGGAAATAGGGCGGTAGTTGGATGGGGAGGTAGGATCAATGGAAGGTTTTTTGAGGATAGGTGTGACCAGTGCATGTTTCATCGATGAGGGAAATGTACCAGTGCTGAGGGAGAGGTTGAAAATGTGTGTTAGTATAGGGGTAAGGGTAGCAGAGAGAGAGGGGAGCAGCTGTGAGGGGATAGGGTCAAGGAGACAGGTAGTGAGGTGAGAGCGCAGTATAAGTGCTGAAACTTCTTCCTCAGTAACAGGGGAGAATGAGCTAAGTTTCAGGTTATGAGGGTTGTGGTTGAGTGAGAGTATTTGAGGGGGGAGAGAATGGAATTATGTTGAGAGCTGATTTCATGTCTGATGGAGTCAATTTTGTTAATGAAGTGACTGGCAAAGTCTTGAGCTGACAGAGAAGTTGTATTAGGAAGTGTGGGAGGGCGAAGGAGTGTATTGATAGTGGAGAACAGACGTTTTGGGTTTGAAGAAAGATTAGCGATAAGAGTAGAGAAGTAGTGTTGCTTGTGGAGATTAAGGGCAGAGTAGTAGGAGTTCAAGATGAATTTGTAATGAAGAAAATCAGCTGAACTCCGTGATTTTCTCCAATGCCATTCAGCAGTACGGGAACATCTCCGTAGGTACCGTGTCAGAGGAGTATGCCAGGGATGGGGATGAGTGTGTAATTTCCGAGCAGTGGTAAGAGGGGCGAGATTGTCAAGAAAGCTGTTTTCCAGAAGGCTACCTGTAGTAAGTTAGAGGGCAATTGAAGCAGTTGAGTGTAAAAGTCTGTGTTTTTTCTCTGTGTTCTGAGAGAGAATGTGTCTGAAATCAAGCTGTAGTACGTTAGAGGGCAATTGAAGCAGTTGAGTGTAATTGAAGCAGTGTGTGTGTGTGTGTATATATGTATATACATGTGTGTACATATATATATATATATATATATATATATATGTGTGTTTGTATGTATATATATATATATATTCATATACGTATACATATATATGTATGTATATTCATATTTACATATATAAATACTTGTATTCATATATGCACATATATACGCCCATACGAACATTTAGACATATATATATATATATATATATATATATATATATATATATATACATATATATATATATTTATATATATATATTATAGCCTTTTTCCAGTCAAACACCTTACCATATGCCATATACCATCTAACCCTTAAAACATTTTTAAATTAATATTTTATTAGATAGTCTGTATATGAATGTTACACTTTTAATATATTTATATTTAATATCAGCCAATAGAATGCGAGCTCAATCCTATTGGCTGATTTATTTAATATCAGCCAATAGAATGCAAGCTCAATCCTATTGGCTGATTGGATCAGCCAATAGGATGAAAGCTCAATCCTATTGGCTGATTGCAACATTGCTCCGCGCCGGATGGATGAAGATAGAAGATGCTGTCTGGATGAAGACTTCTGCCTGCTTGGATGAAGACTTCTGCCCGTTTGGATCAAGACTTCTGCCGGCTTCGATGAGGACTTCTGCCCGCTTGGATGAAGACTTCTGCCGCCTGGATGAGGATGGATGTCCTGTCTTCGAAAACTGTAAGTGGATCGTTGGGGGTTAGTGTTAGTTTTTTTTAAGGGTTTATTGGGTGGGTTTTATTTTTAGAGTAGGGTTTTGGGTAATGTAAAAGAGCTAAAAGCCCTTTTAAGGGCAATTCCCATCCAAATGCCCTTTTCAGGGCAATGGTTATCTTAGGTTTATATAGATAGGTTTTTATTTGGGGTGTTTGGTTGTGTGGGTGGTGGGTTTTACTATTGGGGGGTTGTTTGTATTTTTTTAAAGGTAAAAGAGCTGATTTCTTTTGGGCAATGCCCTGCAAATTGCCCTTGGTAGCTTAGTGTAGGCTAGGGTTTTTTTATTTTGGGGGGGCTTTTTTTATTGTGATAGTGCTATTAGATTAGGAGTAATTCGTTTTTATTTTGGATAATTTCATTTTTTATTTTGTGTAATTTAGTGTTTATTTTTTTGTAATTTAGAAAATTGTATTTGATTAATTTAATTTTTTATTTTATTGTAATGTTAGGTTTTAGTGTAAGGCAGGATAGGTTTTATTTTACAGGTAACTTTGTATTTATTTTAACTAAGTAGCTAGTAAATAGTTAATAACTATTTACTAACTAGTCTACCTAGTTAAAATAAATACAAACTTAGCTGTGAAATAAAAATAAAACCTAAGCTAGCTGCAATGTAACTATTAGTTATATTGTAGCTAGCTTAGGTTTTTTTTTATAGGTAAGTATTTAGTTTTAAATAGGAATTATTTAGGTAATAATTGTAAATGTTATTTAGATTTATTTTAATTATATTAAAGTTAAAGGGTGTTAGGCTTAGGTTTAGGGGTTTATATATTTATGTAGTGATGTTGGAGGCCAGAGGTTTAGGGGTTAATAGTTTATTTTAGTATATTTCGTTGTGGGGGGCTTGCAGTTTAGTGGTTAATAGGTTTATTATAGCGGCGGTGTGGGCGGACAACAGATTAGGGGTTAATAATCTTTAAATAGTGTTTGCGATGGTCGGGTGACGATGTCGGGGAGCGGCGGAATAGGGGTTAATACATTTTTTAAGTGGCAGCGATGTCTGGAGCGGCAGATTAGGTGTTAATAATTTTATTTTAGTATTTGTGATGCGGGAGGGCCTCGGTTTAGGGGTTAATAGGTAGTTTATGGGTGTTTGGTGTACTTTGTGACAGTTTAGTTATGAGTTTTAGGTTACAGCTTTGTAACTTAAAACTCGTAATTACTGACTTTAGATGGCGGTACGGATCTTGTGGTTATAGGGTGTATCGCTCACTTTTTAGCCTCACCACAAAACTCGTAATACCGGCACTATGGAAGTCCCATTGAAAAAGGACTTTTTTTAAAAGTGCGGTACTGACGTTGTGTGACGGCCAAAAAGGTGTGCCATAACAATGCTTTTTCACTCATAACGCAAAACTTGTAATCTAGCTGAAAGTTCAATCAGTTACACAAATAAAATAATATACTAAATAAATAAAATTAAATACAAAATAAATAAAATAAAATAATATACAATTTACTTTTTTGTAACATGTTTGAAACAATTTAAAATAAAATAACCACATTTTTTACTAAATATAAGTGCTAAGTTAAATCAGTAGCTCTCTTATTTTTGTGCTCTTATTAAAAGTTGTAGGTAAAATGGTGGTGTTCAAAATAGTGGTCAGAAAGGAGCGCCAATTGATGGCAAGGTCCGATAGAATTTGAGTGTGAATAATGTAATAGTGGTTCATAGAAATAACGATATAGCACTATAGCTTAGCTACAATTATGGTGATTGTGCTGCATTAATGTATAGATTAAAATATATGTGTGGCACAAGATGGTACATAAAAGTATTTAATACACATTGAACATTTAAAACATAGGTATCGTTAAAACAAATATATTATTAAAAGAACGGCAAGAAATGGTGTATAAAAGCATATAAAAACAGAAAACACGCGTGTGTAGCTTGTTCACTACAGGTTTGTAGTGATAGATCATAAAATGGGTTGCCTAAGTGTGAACCTCATACTGAAATAAACATTAAATGTTGACTAAATATTGATGATGCTAAATGTTGGAAGTGCTGGAATGACAGCAAATATATATAGAGTTTCTAACACATATATATGCAGTGTCTCATATATAGTTATATTGACATAGACAGGGAAATAGTAACAATTAACATAAAAAAAGGATAATGTCCAGTAGTTACTTCAAAAGATAAGGAATGTGAAAAAGTTCTGTTATATATATAGATAGTCTTGATAAAGGCCTCTCCTGTGGGCCGAAACGCGTTGACAAAGTTATGGTGAGCTATTTTCCTTGATTATTGAATTCTAATACAGTATTATACTATGTTATTATTTTTCATCTACAGGTTTTGAAGACTTCCCAGAATTATTTTTATTTTTATTTTTTGTATTCTTTTTTCTATTTTTCTTCTCCACCACTTTCTACATGGGATTACAATTCCTTTTTTCACATCCAGAATTGATTTAGATGTTAACCAATACCTTTTCTGTGATCACTCTCACTAGTTTGTGTACACACTAGTTGATTTAACTTTTGGATTTTTTATTATTTTTTATGGATTTATTTCTATCACTATTTTGGATTGAACTTTTGGATTAATTACTTTTAAAACAATTTTTTTTTGGATTTATATTGTTTTGGATTTATTTGCATCACGATTTTGGATCACAACAAATTGGATGGTTTATTAACTTTTCACTTTTTGGATATATATAACAGAAGTTTTTTCACATTCCTTATCTTTTGAAGTAACTACTGGACATTATCCTTTTTTATGTTAATTGTTACTATTTCCCTGTCTATGTCAATATAACTATATATGAGACACTGCATATATATGTGTTAGAAACTCTATATATATTTGCTGTCATTCCAGCACTTCCAACATTTAGCATCATCAATATTTAGTCAACATTTAATGTTTATTCCAGTATGAGGTTCACACTTAGGCAACCCATTTTATGATCTATCACTACAAACCTGTAGTGAACAAGCTACACACGCGTGTTTTCTGTTTTTATATGCTTTTATACACCATTTCTTGCCGTTCTTTTAATAATATATTTGTTTTAATGATACCTATGTTTTAAATGTTCAATGTGTATTAAATACTTTTATGTACCATCTTGTGCCACACATATATTTTAATCTATACATTAATGCAGCACAATCACCATAATTGTAGCTAAGCTATAGTGCTATATCGTTATTTATACGAACCACTATTACATTATTCACACTTAAATTCTATCGGACCTTGCCATCAATTGACGCTCCTTTCTGACCACTATTTTGCATACTTTTCCATTTGTGGGTATTTGGGGACCCACTCCAGACAGGAGCTACAGGTCCACATTTTTAGCACTGTAAGACAACACTGAACTTATCAAAATGGTGGTGTTCAACTGAACATCTGGATGTCGGATATCGCGACCACACTAAATCCCTCACCTAATAGTCTTCTATGGCACATGCTACAAAACTTAAGCCTTAGCTGTTCCATGACTACTAAGCCATAGGTGCGCTAAGCTGAATATGTGTTAAAATATAAAATAATTTGTTCTGTTCTCCACTCTTTAAATATATATATTAATTCTAATAGAGTGTTAACATTGTTTTAATGAGATATGGTATATGACAAACTATTAAATTACCAACCCAAAACCTTGTCATATACTATATCTCTTTAAAACAATGCTTAAATATTTACTTTAATGAAAAACATATTTTTTCTTTTAATATTTCTAAATATGACAGAAATACTTCTTCTTTTTTACTGTGGACCTGAAATATCAGAATAAGGATCTGTTAATTTATATTTATATATAAAAAAAATTATAATTTAAATCTGTAATTTTATTTTATAGAAAATTTGTATTGTTTCGTATTCCCAGTGATATGTCCTTTTAAGTAAGACTCTTCTAACTCTCTTGCTACATCCAAATAGGGAAAGATATACGTTTGTTCCTGAACTGACGAAGCAATCACTGGGTGGAATGTTTCAGGAGAAAACAGGACATAACATCACTGGTCCTCTATTTCAGTGTTTCTTAACTTTTCATGCGAACGCGAGGTTGCGTTTGCATTGCTGAAAACTTGTAATACAAGCACACATTAGCGTGCGCTGGTATTGCAATACCGGCGCACATTAAAGCAATATTTAGTGCTCCACTTGTAATCTGGCCTGCAATAAATTAAATCAATCAATAAAGACTACAGTTTAGGAATGACATTAACACTCAATAGTTTTAATTTGATTTTTGATTTTTTACTTTGGATACTTAGGCCGGCCTTAGACAGTGAGAACTTGAATTATCATTTTACTTTTGGGTACAGAACTCCAAAACAGTTTTCATCTGTCACAAACTGCTTTTTCAGCTGATTGTTCTGAATTGCACTTCATTTCAGATACATATAAAATGAATTTTGAGTAAAAGAAAATGGAATATGAAATATACTAAAAAGAGAGGTACTTACGCTGGCTTTCAGGAGAGAGATGCAGAAATTGAAGAAAATTGTGAGTGTAGTCATATTTCTGTTGAACAAAGGGATTTAAATGCATAGGAAATATTCAAATCAAAGCCAGTCCTGTCTGCAGTTTAGTAATAATACAATACCTTTGTTGTTAAGTTTATTTACCTTTTTATGTCACTGCTTATTTGTGCCGTTATAGTTACTATTGAGAAAAATATAAAAAATAAATATGTTCCCCGCATTCTTGTATGCAAAAATACTGCATAAAAAAGGTTGTGATTTTATAGAAAAAGTTTCTGTTGGCACAAGTAACATACACTTTCATCCTAGTCGAGGCCAGGAGGCATATTTAAGAAATGTCTTGTGGACCTGATCCGACAGTGCGGATCAGGTCCGCAAGACATCGCTGAATGCGGAGAGCAATACACTCTCCGCATTTAACATTGCACCAGCAGCTCACAAGAGCTGCTGGTGCAACGCTGCCCCCTGCAGACTCACGGCCAATGGGCCGCCAGCACGGGGTGTCAATCAACCCGATCGTACTCAATTGGGTTGAATTGTTGCGATTCCTGTCCGCCTGCTCAGAGAAGGCGGACAGGGTTATGGAGCAGTGGTCTTTGTGACCGCTGCTTCATAACTGCTGTTTCTGGCGAGTCTGAAGACTCGCCAGAAACACAGGCCGTCAAGCTGCTTTCAGAGCTGGATAGATAGGCCCCTAAGTCTTTAAATGGACATCCCGGTCAAAATGTAAATGCATTTAGATGAATTACACCTTTGAACAGAAACATATTTGCAATATACAGGAATTGACAAAAATGCTTATTTTTCTCTGCACGTGCATATGAAGCATAGCTAAATATTCTCAGAGCACCAGCATTTTAAATACTGCTGCTGCTCAGAGCACCAGTGGGGCTTGTATCATGTCAGCCATTAACAAATTGAGTCATTACCAGATGGTACAAGCCCTTTAGGCTCTCTGAGCAAGTGCTGTGTTTAAAATGCTGGTGCACTGTGCAAATTTAAATACCCTTTTTAAACAGCTATAGCTTTTATTAGAAGCATGTTTGCTAATACGTGTATATTACAAAATTGCTTCTATTCAAAACTTAAATGCATACATGTGGATTTGAATTTTGGCTGGAATGTCCCTTTAATTGGATCAGACGGGACCAGCATATTCTGGCTAATTGTGTTTTTTACAATAAATTACCCTATTGCTGCGTGAAGCCTGCTGAATTTTTAAACTGAAGACAAGGAGACCCTATGGGTTTAACATTGATGGTGATGTCATTAATTTTTGGAGAAGACCTTTAAAGCGTTCATCATATGGAACTTGCATTGCTATACAGCACCTAACCCCATTCGATGTAATAAACATACATGGTCACTTTTTTGGCATAACACAGCATCTAAGCTTACATAGAATAAGGGTTAATGTCATGAAGAGATTAGCTTTAGGACATTTTTAAACTATTTCATATCATCAGTGGGTCTGTTATTAATCACCTATATGTGTTTTTTTTTTAATATATTGTAACCTTATTATTGTTTTACATTATAGCTAATATTACTCATCTAGTATCTTATAATAGTTATGATCTCTGTATGAACAATGTTGCTTACATGGTGGTTTTTCAATGTGATGTGATGTAGAGGAATTGTCAGTAACAGATTAGATTCATTTATTGTCATTGTACAAAGTAAAAAACAGAGACAACTAAATGTGATTGAGTATCTAACCCGTCCATAACATGAAAAAGTACTATAAGATGGTAAATCTGATAAGTGGACAAAACAGAAATAAGCATACGTGACATATGTGCAAAATTATTATCATACCACAGAAAATATGTAAAGTGTAATGGGCAATGAAGGAGATATACAACTAATAGACTAAGTGTATATATATATATATATATATATATATATATATATATATATATATATATATATATATACATTGTGAATATAAGTTTTTATAAAGTACGTGTGTATGTTTACACTAATATAAATGTAAAGTGGACAATAAAGTTATAAGGTCATCAAAGTGCATTGTGCAGTATGTGTGTAATGAATAAAGAAAAGAGAAGAACAATAAAGTCCTGGTACTTATGATAAGTTGATAATAAATTATCGACAGAGTAAAGATATTCAAAATAAGCAACCATTGTTTTCAGAATCTTCTCTATAAGGTTAAAAAAAATAAAATCATTAAAAAAAAGATTAAAAGTTCTTGTTTAGCAAGGTAACAACTCTTGGAAAAAACTATTCCGTAACCTGGCTGACTTGCCATTCAGACTCCTATATCGCCTCCCAGGTGGTAAAAGGGCAAATATACAATTACTAGCATGGTAATGATCTTGGATAATACAGTGAGCCTTTTTGAGACTTCACCTATGCTGAAGATCCTCGATAAGAGGTAGCTGGGCACCGATAATATACTGGGCATATTTTACCACCAGTTGCAAAGCTCTATGATCAGAGTTAGTGCAGTTTCCATACCACACTTTAAAGCAATTAGTGAGAATACTCTCAATGGTACAGCAATAAAAATTGACCAGGATCTGAGGGGACAGATTAACTTTTTTCAGTGACCTTAAAAAGTAAAAATATTGTTGCGCCTTCTTCACCAAAATCAAAGTATTCAATGTCCAAGACAGATCTTCAAAAATGTAAAACTTGTTACACGTTCAACCATAGATCCATTTATATAGATAGGCATATGTGTACGACGTTTGGACTTTCTGTAATCAATAAAGATCTCTTTGGTCTTTTTAGTATTGAGATCCAGATTATTTTCAGCACCCCATGTCACCAGGTGCTTTACCTCACATCCAATAACATAGAAATATACACTATATGAGATAGGTTGGAAGTTAACTGATCATGTCTATGATTAAGGCAAGAGCAGCGGAAACGTTTAAGGCGGATTGGTGCCTTGTCTGACAATCCTGCTTTTTGGTGAAGTTTTTACTATACCAGTGTTTTTTCACTTTTCTTAATAAAGGAGTGCTTACTTTTAGAGGATCGCTGGTTTCTGGGGGGTTTTAGACTGTAGTGAACATCAAGTTGGGGAGAGCATAATTTCACTTATGCCTTGAGACTGTCCTGGAACCACAATGCCTTGAGACTGTCCTGGTCTGAGTATAGAACTTGCTCCGCATCAGAACCAGATATTTCACAATCAGACATTATTAAAGCACCTTACAAGCATTTTTGTCCATGTTTGCAAGTAATTTACATAAAATTATAATAAACAATTAACAAAAACAAACATTAGTCTTGCCATTTATCTGGATATTGCTTTACATGCAGATATAGGGGTAGATTTATCATAAGTCGAAAGTCATGATTTTAACCCCTTGCGCCTTATGGACATAGGTATTATGTCACACAGTACTTTGCCCAGTGTACTGTGTTAATGTAGTACTTATGTCCAACACACTAGCACATGTTACAGTCCCCACAGTCAGCTTTGGCAGCAGGGACCGCAGCTGGCGACAGAAGGCATCTGCCATCTTATAGTAGGGGAGCACTGATTGAGCTCCCTTACCATATGAAGCCAGATCTCTGATAGATACGGAGTGTCACTCTATTGATGTTGCGGTGGAACCAGTGGGAGGTGTGGGAAGAAAGGCAGGAGTTGGGTGGGTATCCCAAGAAAAAGTTTTAAACTTAGGTTTGAATTTTGCACCTACTGCCAGATTAAATAAATTCAACACACACATTCATGTGAGTCAATTCATTAGGAAACTCACACTTAAAAGGTACGCAAATAATTGTATTCATTTTAATAGTTGTCACCTAGGTAAATGGAAAAACAACATACCAAAGGGGCAATACTTGAGAATTAAAAAGAATTGTTCTAAACTAACAGATTACGAAAAGAAAACACAAATCCTAGAACAAAAATTTACAGAAAGCTAAAAGGGAGGCAGATACAAAAAACAGAAAAAAACTTAGTCCCATACAAAAATGAAAAGAATATCCACGCTACAATTGATATAGACTCAGACCAAATAGAAGTACCATTTATAACTGACTTTAATTGTGACAACAAGCTTAGCTAATTACTAAAATTCTGAGAAAACACTGGCACAAAGTCTAAACCGACCCTATCATATGGGGATAAAGATTTAGACTACCCGAGAATAATTTATAAAAAAGCCAATAACTTTAAAAACATACTGGCTCCCAGGGAACTCAAACAGGACAAAGAAAAATATCAGGAGAGATGTCTGGAGGGGCATAACCTACATGGCTTCTTTCCTTGCTTTGTTGCAGAGCTTGTAAATATAGTAACGAAATAAAATCATTACAGTCTACTTCAAATAACTATGTAATAAAAATAAAGATACTATTAGAAGCCAGGACAAGGGCATCTTTACACTATTGCATTTTCCTGCAAGAAATTATACATAGGTGAGACAACAAGAACCCTGAGAGAGAGAATTGGGGAACATCTTTCATGTATAGATAGAGGTAACTTAGATACACACCTATATAAACATTTTCGAGAAAAGCACAACAACCGTAAGAATTTTAGATACAAACCGCCGCTACGCAACAACCGGCAGGGTGAAACCCAGACTCTTAACAGATCATCAGACTTCAAAGAGATCCTCTTCAGTGGTAAACACAATCCGGGCAAGCAAGAACTGCAACAGAGAGTGGTAAGCTAATAAATTATATACCAACAAGAAGCGCTTATACTACTTGGCCCTGTCAGATACACGCACCACGGGCACAAATAGCAACCCCCTGCAAGATAAACATTTAACTCAACTCATCCTAACACTTTATACCACTCATGCCTCAGCATAATAAAGAGGGGATAATTCAGAGAAACAAACAGTAGTAAAAGCCCTTACAGTTGCGTTATAAAACCGCAAGCCAAAGGACAAATCACTTTGATATCATTATTAACATTACTGGAAACAGAGTTCAAACTGAATGACTGTATAACTTAGCAGAATATCGCAACATAAACTGCAGAACTCACAAAAAGTTATAACCTTTAACTGCATCTAATCAGACTTCCAGTAAAGAAGGTTTGATAACTTCAGCAAGGCTTATTCACCTTAGACATTGCACATCTCCCTGAACATTAACTGTGCTTACAATGACATCCAGGCGCACAGTCAAATCTGACAAACCTGCCAAATCAACCACTATTAAAACACTTACTATATCCTCCTTCTTGCATGCTGCAGACCCTCCTGAAACCACGCGTGCAGATACAAACATAGGAGGAAAATCCCCTAACTCAGACTCCCAACATAGTATTAATGCAAACTCACAAATTCCTGAAACGCAACTTTCTGCATCACTACTATATAATTTGCCATCCAAGCAAGATATAGCGAATATAGTATGCACATGCATCAGGGAAGAGCTAGCCAACATGGCACAAGACATTCACACTTTAGGATTCCAAATAGAATCGCTAGAGAACAATCAAGACCAACTCAAAGAAGAAGTACATACTTTAACTGAGCAAGTTTCATCACAACAGGAAATTATACATGGCCTCCAGGAAAAACTAGAAGACCTGGAGAACCGCAGTAGGCGAAAGAATTTAAGAATTCGAGGGGTACCTGAGGATGTTCTACCTCGCGACTTCCCAGTATATCTACAAGCCCTGTTCCAGCATATCAAAGAACCTTCACATACAACAGATATACAATGGGTGAGAGCATATAGATCACTCTGTCCTAAAACCCCTGACACAGCACCACCCAGGGACATTGCCATCAGATACAAAAACTTCTTAGAAAAAGAAATGCTCTTGAATCAGTCCCATAAGAACCAGCCAATTAGATTCAGAGGCACAGTGATTCAGTTCTATCAGGACTTATCCTATGAAACTTTACAAAAAAGGAAAGAATTTGCTCCCCTAACAACATCATTATGGAATAAAAAGATTCCCTACATATGGGGCTTTCCAGCACAAATATGGGTCCTCAGAATCAACACCAGACTAATATGTAGAACTCCGGAGGACATGCCAACTTTTTGCTCATCTTTGGGTATTGATCCCATAGAGACAGATTCCACAACTGACACGGCGTTACCTTCTACCAAGAGACCAAGTGGGAGGACTCCCGCTTGGCACATTGTAACTGCCAAGAAAGGAAAAGCCGCAGCTTCTACACCACCAAGGAAAGGTGCTTCCAGCCCAAACTATTCTACCACATCTCCTTGAGTCTATATAGCCTAATATGTAAGATTTTAGGTTGTGATTAATGAGGTTTGAATACAAGACAAATCCCCATGTTGTTTGTAGCACATATTTGCAGACTATAAGACTTGATAGTCCATAATATTAGTTAGCTAGAATGGATAATTCCCAACTAGATATGATAATAGGGCTTGTAATTGCAATTTAAATTTAAATTCCCCAAATAATACTCTCATTATGCCCTATATTAGGAGGAGAGATTTGTTTTTATGTTCAAGTAACAGTTACATGTCACGCTTGTCTGTTTGTTATTTGTTTGCATTTTTTGATTGCACCGTTTGCATTGTTAATGTTTTATTTTGCAGAAAAGTTGTATTCTCAAAGTTACAGTTCACAGACTTTGTACCAGATACCGTGCTGCATTCCAGACAACTGTGCTTTAATATATAGGTAAAGATGCCGCAACTCACAGGTAATACTAATCACCTATTGACACTGCTGACACAAAACGCCAAATGCCTAAATTCATCCCACAAGTGCTCCAAAGCATTATCAGATCTATCAAAAAGACAAGCAAACATCCTTTTTTTACAGGAAACTCATTTCCAACATAATAAGGAACCCAAATATTTTGGGAAAACGTATACCATGCACTTCCATAGTTCAGGACCTAGCAAAAAGGCAGGAGTTAGCATCTTAATTAAAAAAGACATATCATTCACATTGACCCACACAATTAAAGATAGGGACGGCAGATTCTTGGGACTGACAGGACTATTATATGACAGACCTGTAACGCTGATGAACATATATGCCCCAAACATTAAACAGGCCCCTTTTTTCCAAAACATATTCAAGAAAATTTTAGATCTCGCAGTGGGCCCTATATACTTAGCTGGAGATTTAAATTTCCCTTTACAACCAGCAAAAGACAGCTCTAACCCTAAAATCTCGGTATCCAAAAAAATCTCTATGACTTTATGGAAAAATGTGAAAAATCTCAATCTATACAACATATGGCGCTTTATACACACAGATAAAAGGGATTATACTTTTTTTTCAAACCCTAACAAGTCCTACAGCAGATTAGACTATATATTCACTAACCAAAAAGGCCTTTCTTCGGTGCACCGCTGTGAGATCTCACCAACATCATGGTCTGATCACTCAGCAGTAAAGTTAAAATTTTCATGGCCTGAAGTACATTCAGAACCTTTTAATTGGAAATTAGATGAAACTCTTCTGAACAACCCAAACTCTCTAAACATACTATCAACGCTCATCACAGACTATTTTACACATAATGTCAACTCAGTAGAGGATAACTATTTAATCTGGGAAGCACATAAATGTGTAATTCGAGGGGAATTAATAAAATTAAAAGCCCAAAAGCAGCAACACTATCGCCAACAATATAGAGATTTAACAGAAACATTTTCTAAACTAGATCACACATTGAAACAAAACCCAAATTACTCTATAGTAACACGAGAGTATCACACAGCCCGCACAGCTTTAGATAACTTTCTGGAAATAGAATACCAAACCTTACACAAAAAAACAAACTGTATGTTCTACTATGAGAGCAATAGGGCAGGTAAACTACTAGCATGACAAAAGGTTCAAATCATTTATATATCACCCAAAACATAAGACCCCCCTCTGCACCACAAAAGAGATTCTTCGCACCTTTCAAGATTACTATGCAGAACTCTATAATATAACAAACCCCCCATCTGAGGAACATCTTTCCAATCTTAACACATATATAAACAAGTGCCAAGTCCCTAAAATCACATCAGAGCAACTACAAGCTATGAAAAGGCCAATAACTGCACAGTCAAGCTAAATGATTCCATTTCAAACCCATTTCAAATTACTAATGGGACCAGGCAAGGATGCCCCCTTTCACCGCTATTTTTTGTCCTGTCAATGGAAATTCTAGCCTCATACATAAGAAATGATGCCACTATCATGGGTCATAAAATAGGTCCAACAGAATATAAAGTCACGCTTTATGCGGATGATATATTCCTTACCCTTACAAACCCAGATTCCACAATTCCCTCTTTGATATGTGTGTTACAAACATATGGGCGATACTCAAATTTTAGCATAAATATTACGAAATCTTAGATAACTTTTAACAGTTTCAATTTAGAGCTGTCAAGTATCTAGGAGTTTATATATCTCTGAACACACAAGACATTTTAACATTAAATTATGAGAGCCTCATTATAAATATAAATTCACTACTGAGAAGCTGGAATAATAAATTCCTATCCTGGTTAGGAAGGCTCAACGCAGTCAAAATGATCATACTACCTAAAATATTATGCCTACTGCAAACCCTACCCATTCCCCTTCCTGATCAAACGATACATAGGCTACAGAAAATACTGAACACCTATATTTGGGCAAATAAGCGCCTGCACATCGCTACAGCTACATTGTATAGACCAAAAAAACTAGGAGGCGTGGGAGCACCCAACATACAACACTATAGACTAGCGACCTTTATGACTAGGGTGGTAGATTGGTGTTGACACTCCATGAATAAGGAGTGGGTTCAGTTGGAAAATTATTTAGCCAACAATAATAACTTGGGTGGGAAATGTTGGCTCCCCGCACAATCTCAACAGCAGCACGAGAAACCTACAAACTCTGGGACAAAGCTATAAAGAAACATACACACATCTCTACAGTGCACTCTCCTCTGACCCCAATGGTGGGAAATACTACTTGCCCATTAAATATTAAGACAAATGAAACACTTATAGTAACCGCTAAAAAACTGACACCATTGAACTGGGAAAAATTAGACCTTCCAAAAGTGGAAGTTTGGAAGCGTACAGTTACACATAACCTAACGTTGAAAAAATACCATTATGGGCAGACACAGACAAGACGATTATCACTCAATGTACTTTATATGGGAAGAATATTTAAACATAACACCTATCACATCCCAAATGACATTTAATCTGAGTAAATGACAAGATACATATGCTCACTCTAAAAGTAATGGCCCATAAGACGTTTTGTGTTTATTATACTTATTATTATACACACTCGTTTACAATCTTAAGTAAGCAAAAGGAATGCTAGATATCAATGTAACCTATTTTTAGATTAGAGCCGGTATACTGGTACACTAGTAGTTTATATATTCATATGGGTTTAAGAAAGAGAAGAAATCCTGAACCAAGTATATCAGGATGAAAGACAGGGAATTCAGCACTCTTTTCAAAATATATTTTATTTAGCTCATCAAAGTAAAATAAGTTTATATATTCACTTATTGATATACTGCTCATTATGATAACAAGGAACATATCTAACTGCAAACTTGTTTTGAACATTGTATACATAATTTAAAACCATGTTCTAGTTATACTTGTCTAAATCCAATTGTATGCAAAATTGAATTCTTTAATAAAATTGTTTAAAAAAAAAAAAAAAACTTCCTTAAGCTAAATAGGGAAATTAGATGAGTGTGCACGTAAGCTCACTCCCTTAGCTGTCCCGGGACAGACATACTGATTTGCTGCTTAGAAGTCCTTTACAATGGGATGTGGCTACTCAGAAACTTTTGAGGTAAAATATCTTTCTTTTTTACATATTTGGTATGATTAAGGAGGCAACTCCTAAACGTCACCTTTTATTCGTGTTCATCCGTTTCCAATAAGTGAACATTTTAATAAGTGCTGTGGACCAATCTTTTCATCATTTCTTTTTTCCATAGAGATGTTCAGGTGATATTTTCTAGTCAGCTTTTTACAGCTATACTGCATCACTTTAAAGTGTTTAAACATTTGGGTATTATGGCCCTTTAAGTAGACTAAGAGGGGTCACTGAAAAACAGCAAGATTTCTTTGGACACTCTTATTCTTTATTCTTCTACACTCACTTCATTTAGCCACCAATCAGCAAGTTCTACCCAAGTGCTGAATCTAAATTGGGCTGGCTCCTAAGCTTTCATTCCTGCTTTTTAAATAAAGTTAGCAAGAGAACGAAGAACAATTTATAATCCGAGTAAATACATCCTCACGCCATTAATGCCTTATCACATGCCATCCCCTGATGCGCAGGGATTTTTTTCTTGTCACATAATCCTGATGTTGACGTATTTGCATATGGTATCCCAAATTTTGTTGTTAGCATTTGTTATCGTCAGCACCTTCCACTCGATCACATGTGTACTCACTCACATACAACCACATATTAGATGATAATTCCCGACTATCCACTACCTTTAGGATAGCATACTATCAGTAATCACATCACTATACACATTTTTACACATACTCATTTAACTTGAGTTATAATCACATTTTTTTTTTTCAACGATAGTACACAGCTAATTTCTCATGGAATGTTATTACTTTTTCTTTTAATGATAATTGTTTATTTTCTTTTAAGTTTCTCTTTATAACATCAAGTGTATTATAGTTTATATTGTTACAATTGTTCCTCTTGTTATTAACAATTTTGTTACAAACACAAAATCTTTTTAATCATGATTGTATCCTAACCTCACCTGATACTTGATTGGTGGGTGGTGTAATTCATTTGTAGATATAAATCTGTGTTTTGTACTCATTTTTTAAGCCTGCTGAAATAGTGGATGTACCACCGAGAAATGCGTTGTTTTTAATAAACCTTTGTTTTAATTATACTGAGGAACTCTGTCTCCTTCCAATGTTGTGTTCTCATTGTGACAATCTATATACACTTTGAGCACTCACACCTCTGTGATTGGGGTTGTGCTTTTGAATTTGAAGAGTCATCTGATTTACCAGCAGAGACCGAGCCGATCACCTGACTGTGACGCTGAAGACCGCACCTACGCTGCTTGGTCAGCAAACTTATATCGTTGAGCTTGTATGCTGCTTCCTTCACTCAGCTGTTTTGTCTGTGCCAGTCTCTACGTGTAGTGCCCTACCAAATGTGAGTTGCCCCTTGTCTGTTTTAAGGTGTACCATCTTTGTTTGGACTTACTCACCCTATGAGGTGTCTCCTTTATCTTTTCTTAAAATTGTATCTGTATTATTAATTGTATCTTCTTTTTGCAAGTTGTGTTTTTTCCACTGTCCTTAAAATTAAATCCAGTGTTCCTCTTTCATGATTCAAACAGAACATGTGATTTTAAACAACTTTCCAATTTACTTCTATTATCTAATTTACTTAATTGTTCTTGTTTTTATCTTCTTCTTTTTTTAAAGCATACCTAGGTAGGCTCAGGAGAAGCTGTTGATTGGTGGCTGCACATAAATGCCTATTTTCATTGGTTCAGTTGGTGTTTTCAGCTAGCACCCAGTGCATTGCTGCTCCTTCAACAAAGGATACTACGAGAATGAAGCCCATTTGATAATAAACAAATATTGGAAGCTGTTTAAAATCACATGCTCTATCTGAATCATGAAAGATAAAATGTGGGTTCCATGTCCCTTTAATGAGGCTGGAGTGCATACTCCATTCCCAAGACAGCAGTCTTGAACCTGTTACAAGTTATACAGTGATTGTTTGGTTAGTGCAGGAGCTCATATACTTATGTACATCTGTCCCTAACTGGCAATAACAAAATATATAAAGACTAGTCCTAAAGCCCATGTACACGGGCCAAAATCCCCATCTACTTGGATCCCCTCTCCCTCCCTCCTTCTCCTTGCCTGTCACTCTAAACATTTTTTTCTGCAGTGCAGCAGTAGATAGTTGTTTGATCATAGGGCAAGTGCAGGGCATACCACATAAGGGACAAGGTATGGTCGGCAGTTATTGTAGAAGCATTATAAAATAAATTAGTATATTAATAAGCTATTATGCTACTTGCTGTTAAGTAACATATGTCCTGACAGGTGAATAATAATAACAAATAAGTTACTTATATCATCCCTTTTTCAACAATGACTAAAATTGTGTAATTTGAGGTTTTCAACCAAGTATAAAAAGATTATAATTATTAAGCTTCATTATTACTCAATTCACTTGTTCTCATTTAACCACTGAAGAATGAACAGCTGAGAAGCAGCTACCCTAAGGACTGAAGGATAAGTGGACTAACCAACTGAATCATTTAATTGGGCCGCAAACCACCATTGTTACTATTTTCTGGCTTATGTAATAAAGATAAATACTTCTAATTTCAACACTGAACTGTATTTAAAACAACACTTAAATTGATCTACTCTATTTTGTGCACCAGAGCAAAACTGAAATATATGTTGTTTTTTTCTATATTATTGAATATCTATTTTTTTCATCCTTTTTGTTTCGGTTAGGGGTTGTTCCCATTATTCATACTATTATCAAACCTAGAAAGTGAAACGCGTCCGTCATATTTATTTAATAAAAGGTTGTTAAGTCATCCTATTTTTTTATGCTTTTCAACTTTTTTATATCTGCTGCTGAACTGGTTTCTGTTTGTACAAAATTGAAAAGATAATTGCCACTAACACAAAGATTTATCGTTAATTTCTGGTTTAAGCATTTATTTGTAAAGTAAAATTACATTCTAAAAAAAGTATTGCTTATAAAACAACAGCAGTTAAAAAATGGTACAACGTTTATTTGAATTTTGATCTAAGGTTTGAGAATTAATTGGACAAAGGCCACAGGTTACTAAGCACAACTCCCACAGTTCTATTAGTAGACAAAAACATACCCCCACCAGCAAAAATATAAAGTTTTAGTAAACACATATATGTCCATTTTTTTTACGTGAATAAATATCTCTTTTCTTTCAAATCCAACTAAGATGAAAATGACTTTAACCTGTCATGTGTAGGTTAGTTTGAAAATGGGCCCTTAAAGGGACATAAACCCACATTTTTAGTTTATGATTCAGATAGAGAATACAATTTAAAATAACATTCCAATTAATTTCTGTTATCGAATTTGCTTCATTCTTTAGGTATCTTTTGTTGAAGACATATCAATGCACATGGGTTGCGCTGTTTCTTTTGTTTCAAATATTCTAAATGCACATGGATGAGCCAATAATACAAGGCATCTATGTGCAGCCACCAATTAGCAGCTACTGAGCCTATTTTTTAACAAAGAATATCAAGAGAATGAAACAAATTAGATTATATATATAGAGAGAGAGTACATTGGAAAGTTGTTTAAAATCGCATGCTCTTTCTGAATCATGAAATAATGTTTTTGGGGTTTCATGTCCCTTTAAGGCTGAGCAGTGAAATACAGTCTATAGCAATAGCTAAACAGTAATGGTGCATACAGGAACGTCAAAGTCTTAAAGAGACATTGTACTCTAAAATCTTCCCAATTGTCAATTTTACCTGCTGGAGTCTATTTAATTGATTGCAATCAGCTGCTTTACCTTAATTTGTTAATAGAAATAGTTACCTTTTGCCTGTTGTATCCCCATCTTTACTGAAAATATGACTAACAAACAATTTCTTGGAAGAAAAACTATGTGTTATGATCATGTACTAGGTGATGGTTTTAATGAGAAAACCAAAGCTATTTTAAATACAAAAATAAACATGAAGGTACCATTTATCATAATTTAATACTCTGCAGGTATAACAAGTCATTTGGAATAAATTAAGTGGAAATACGTTTTATAGTACAGCAGCAGATAGCGAGCAGATCAGCAGTGCACCAAGGGCAATTCCAACCAGTCAGGAGAAAGCAGAGGTCAAACAAGTTAGCAGCAAAATACCAAGCATGATCTAAAGGAAAGTCAAGCTAAGGCAGATCAGAAACCGTTTCAGTCAAAAGCCAATCAGGATCCAGAGAATAGTCAAAAAACAAGCCAGAATTGCAGCAAAAAGTAGTTTATCCTCAGGAACAAATCCAATCAATCGGGCACCGGAAATAGCATAGACATTTATAGCTAAATTACCAAGAACAATGATCATATGAAAAAGTTACTTAAAGGGACACTAAACCCCAAATTTTTCTTTCATGATTCAGATAGATAATACAAATTTAAACAACAATCCAATGTACTTATTATATTTATTTTGCTTCATTTTTTAGATATCCTTAGTTGAAGAAAAAGCAATGCACATGGGTGAGCCAGTCACATGAAGCTTCTATGTGCAGCAACCAATCAGCAGCTACTGAGCCTATCTAGATATGCTTTTCAGCAAAGAATATTAAGAGAATAAAACAAATTAGATAATAGAAGTAAATTAGAAAGTTGTTTAAAATTACATGCTCTTTCTAAATCATGAAAGAAAAAAATTGGGTTTCATGCCCCTTTAATACGACATGTGGCCTAAAAATGGCGCTGTACAACTAACCTACAATATGACGCAAAGCATACAAAACACAAAAAAGTGACATCATAAGACAACAGCAGGGGTTGCATGACATAATCTCCCTTCAATAAAAATGATTTCATATTTAAAAAAATGCTTAAAGCTGTTATTACTAAAGTATATTAACTTATTTAAATAAGAGTTAAAATATAACTTTTTTTTGTGATGATCTAGTTATGCAAATGTACTTCATTATAATAAATCTATAACTATTCACTGCATCACATTTTTGTGCATAACTGTCTTCATTTTATGTTTCAAAAATTCTAAAAATGAGGCACCAATCAGCAACATGCCAAAACAATTCTGTTTATGTGATATGTCATATTTGTTTACCTTTTTTTGTTGTTGTTTTTTAAAGTGAAAAACTTTAATGACAATCTTTATTTTATTTTTCTGACAAATCATATTTAACTTTTAAAAGTTAGAGTTTGAACATGTTTATCATTTTTTTTGTTAAACACAGACCACTTTGAATGTTATTTTTTTTAAATCTATAGATCTTTAGAACATATCATGTGACCCAACAGCAGATACTTGTTTCCTATGATGTGACATTTTCTTTAAGTCTCTACATATTGATGTATTTCACTACATCTGTTCAAAGGCGTAATAGAGAATTGTATGTCACTTAGTACAGTCACTCCCTTCCATTCTTGTTATTTGACCTCAGCAAAGACTTTCTTTCTGCTTGATGTATTCAACGACTTATCCCTGCAAATTCAATAACTCTTGAAAATGAAAAGAAACCAATAGTTTATGTAACTGTGATTGTGCAGATTTGAAAGGCACCAAGACTATTCAAATAGTCTCTAAAGAATGGTGTAGCTTCCTAAGTAATATATGTCTAACTTGTCTTTTGAGACTCACATCTGAAATGTCAATAACAAATACAGTAGCAAAAATATAATGCATATCAGCAATAAGATTTGCAATTCTAATTTGAGATTAACAATTGTTTGAAAAGCACAAAATGTGGCTACTGCAAAGCATCTATGTATGCTCTTGAAAGTATAAAATTTATATTATACCTTTTATCTTGCTTTAGGAAGAGTCTATTGAGTTCAACATTTTCTTTTAAAGTGTTTAACATCTTTCATGTAATTTTCAATTAAGCAGTTCATATAACCATTTTTCAAAATGTTTAGAATGTCCAGCTTCTATTGTTGAGATTAATTTAATTCTAGCCATAAAAAAGATTCTAATCTTTTATCAATATTTTTCTTTGATGACCCGCTTTAGTCAATACATATAGGGCCAGTTTACGAGTGGAGCGCAAAATATCACTTACGCAAGCGCAATATTTGTGCTCCACTCAATAATACCAGCGCACACAAATGTGCACTGGTATTACAAGGTAGGTGCGATGTGAACGCGACCTCGTGTTCACATTGCAGGGAAGCATTGCACTTCCATAAGCTCTAATAGGAGCCTCATTCTTATGCCGTCAGACAAGGGTTAGAACCTAGCGCAGCAAATGTATTTTTTCCCATTTGCCATGTGACATACGTCAGCTGATGCCATAGAAAGTGTGGATATAAAGAAACTGTGCCAAATTTGATATGGAAGTAAATTGAAATTTCTCTGAAAACTGCACACTATCTAAATCATGAAAGTTTAATTTAAACTTTAATGTCCCTTTAATAAATATAAAAATATTTTTTTAAAAAAATGTAAAACATTTCTCTTTTCTCTACATAAAACAATATTCCAGTTTGTTAGATTCATTTGAGAACATTATATTGCCCATATCACTGAAATGGTATTTTTCAAACTTTTTTTCTCATGTCCTTAAAGGGACAGTCTACTCCAGAATTTTTATTGTTTAAAAAGATAGATAATCCCTTTATTACCCATTCCCTAGTTTTGCATAAACAACACAGTTATATTAATACACTTTTTTACCTATGTGATTACCTTGTATCTAAGCCTCTTCAGACTGCCCCCTTATTTCAGTTCTTTTGACAGACTTGCATTTAAGCCAATCAGTGCTGACTCCTAGTTAACTCCACAGGAGTGAGCACAATGTTATCTATATGGCACACATAAACTCGAACTTTCTAGCTTTGAACAGCTATTAAAATTAGCTGAGATAAGAGGCGGCCTTCAAGGGCTAAGAAATTAGCATATTAGCCTACCTAGGTTTAGCTTTAAACTAAGAATATCAAGAGAACAAAGCAAAATTCCTGATAAAAGTAAATTGGAAAGTTGTTTAAAATTAGTTGCCTTGGGGCCTATCTATCAAGCTCCGAATGGAGCTTGATGCCCCGTGTTTCTGGTGAGCCTGCAGGCTCGCCAGAAACAGCAGTTATGAAGCAGCGGTCACAAAGACCGCTGCTCCATAACCTGTCCGCCTGCTCTGAGCAGACAGACAGACATCGCCGGAAATCAACCCGATCGAGTACGATCGGGTTGATTGACACCCACCTGCTGGCGGCCGATTGGACGCGAGTCTGCAGGGGGCGGCGTTGCACCAGCAGTTCTTATGAGCTGCTGGTGCAATGCTGAATATGGCGAACATATTCAGCGAGGTCTGGCGGACCTGATCCGCACTGTCGGATCAGGTCCGCCAGACTTTCATAAATAGGGGCCCTTATCTGAATCATAAAATTTTATTTTTGACTAGACTGCCCCTTAAACTCCATATATGGATAATATTTTCCAAAAAAATGGAAGCCTTAAAAGTTGTGAAACTAGGCTTGCACAATTATTTTTTTTTTCTTTTTCAAATATACTTGGTGCAATCAACTGCCCATTTAGGTATCATCCACACATAGAACTAAATTAATAAAGGGGCTTACAATTTTCACATAGAACGCAGCAGTGATTGTCACTGATTGGCTAATGTTACTAGTTTTGCTGCTCCCAGGTGGAACTTTATCTATATGATTAACCCTTTGCAGGGGTTAAACACATGGTTATCTTTTGCATTAGACTTGACCTCACATTGGCAAGCCATTCTCAAACCACCCAAATCCAAATAACAACAATTGACACCAGCTTTTCTGGGAATGGAAAGGCCACAAATTCTTTATTAACATAAACCACAATTACAACCAATAAACGGTTACTTGTATAACCCAACCAACCTTTTCCACTTACAAACCCCGCCCCCCATTTTGAGGTGCGTTCTCAAGTAATAACTCCCCATATAACTTAACAGGAGGTACCAGCCACTTCATATCAGACGAAAGCCTCTAAAATCCAGAGCAAGCAGACCGCCACAGCTGCAACAAAAGACACAACCATCAACCACAGCCAAAAATAGGGGAGGGAGAGAGGGAACATCTCCTTGCTGTGCTGGTACAGATAAAAAAGCCCTTTACTTCTTTGTTGGGGCTTATAAAGCCCCTCCTAACAGCCCACCCCTTACCCTGACCTACCTCATTCCCTCTTCCACTTTGTCATACAGGTTTCTCTCTTTCCTTTTTAACAACAACAATTTTTTTCTACCTTGATCCTTTAATTTGTTTCCTTATCCAGTCATTTTAGCTTCAGAGTGGTTTTACTTGATTGGTAATATGTAGGGATGGGCAAAGGTTTTACACCATTCGAAAAATAAAATATGAAGGTGACTAGTGGCCAATGAGAGGGCTGGAGTTCCTGCAACAAATTGTCTGCAGCATAATGTAGGTAGGTAGGCTGGGGTAGCACACAGACAAGGCATATCTAATCTATAATAGTTGACTGTGAAAGAAAATAGAACTTATAGTGGACGGATGCCATAGATTCTGGGGAGAAACATCTATAAATTTTTCCATGTACTGTGTTTTTGGGGTGGGAATAGCTCCATCCTGTTTTGAGCTAAAATCATCAAAGGAATTATTAAATGGATTCAGTAAAGCCTACTTAAGAGTTAATTTTTAAAGTTAATAATAAATATTGCTCATTAATGGAATTTAAACTCTAAACACATTTAAAAGCATAGTATTGAGTAGGGATGGGTGAATGTTTTGCAACATTCAAGATGTGTTAATTTTGAGTTTTGACTGTTTGTACAGCATTCTAACGTTTGTTGAATGTAATAGTATTTCTAATGCTATCTTTAATGTGTTAATTTTGAGTTTTGACTGTTTGTACAGCATTCTAACGTTTGTTGAATGTAATAGTATTTCTAATGCTATCTTTAAATGCAATATTCAAATCAAATTCTGCAATATTCAAATTAGAAAAATTCCAATCTATATATTTGTAATAGTATTTTTAATAGAGATGTGTAGGGAATTTTGTTTCGGACTAAATTTTTGATTCGGATATTCAAATTCCTTCCCCGAATATTCGTTGCCTGCACTATTTGGTATTCCTTTAGTTTAAAACGAAACCAAAATCGAATTTTCGTTAAACATTTACATTAAATCTCATTTAAATGAATGTAAATGTTTTAAGGCTACAGGTGAAAGTTCACCTGTAGTTACAATACTTACCTTAATATGTTCTCTAGAGTATGGAGAGCAAGTTAAGGTAAGTATTTAGCGCTTAAAAAATAAAGGAAACAAAGGAATACTGACGATTTTTGTCAGTATTTATTTGTTTTCTTTATTTTTGTTGATTCGTTCTTTCAGATTTTCGTTTCGTTAAAACAAAATAAAAATTAGATTTTCGTGACGAATGTGCATTCATTCAAAAACAAAAGCATATCTAATTTCTAAAGCTTTTTGTAAATCTAATATTTGAATTATGCAATATTAAAAACTGAAATATTTGTATCTATTATATATTTGTATATATTAGGTATAAATTTACTAAATTCCCTATTACGTGAACTATTGAACTTCTGAATAGTATCTGTTAAATCAAATTTAACATTCAACATTTTTAATGTGAAAATTCAATCTAATTATAACATTTGAAAACCGGAAATAACATTCTATTACCAAATTGTAATGAATTTTCTTTCTTATCAACATTCAATTGTCCAAAATGAATGTCCACAGGACTATTTGTTCTACCAAATGAATTGCACTTTTACCACATTCGCCCATCCCTAATATTGAGGTTATTCCCCACCTTCCTCTAGTCATGGGTGCTGCCATGTTGAAAGCTAGCTTTCACTATATTTCAGTGATAATGTGTTTGCACCTGTGTACAACTCTCCTTGAAATATCTGCAGTGTACCTAAGTTCCATAATGGTTGCTCTCATGATTAAAGAGAGAGAAGTGCATGACATTTATTTACTGTTTATTGTCCCTTTAATTTAGCACAGATTTGGTCTCCATCTCCTCTTCTGCTTAGCTATGTTTTCTTGTGTGAGTAAAATTGGTATAAAGGTTATATCTTTATCAAAAAATATTTTCTTATAATATGGAAAAAGAAAGCACAGGAATATTAGTGTTCCATTATTACTTTATAATGGATTCCTTTTGGCATTTTGGTGTATATTGAATATTTGTTCTGTAGCAGTGTATAGAGTTTGTTATGTAAAGCTGCAAACAAACACTGCCATTTAAATGTCATTCAGCTGTTTTTACGGAGCACGGACAAATTATTAATTCAGGTTAAAAAAGCTTTTAATATTGAGTACACACTAGAAGACTTAGTTATTAATTTTCACTCAGATGGTTTTAATTCTGTTAGAAGAAAGAAAATATATGCTGTGAAATGTTATTCTAATTTGCATTTCAGTATTCTGCTGTGCAAGACATCTTTAAGCTGTCAACTAACATAACAGAGAAACTGTGTGTTAATCTCAGTTTATTATACAAGATACAATGGATATTACCAGCATATTTGTTGTGCTTGTCAGTACAAAGCAAGGAAGCGAAGTTATATTATAAAAGGACGACAACAAAGGGAGTTAACCATCCTTCAGTTTATTTAAAGTCATCTTGCTTAGAATTCACTGTGCTAGATTCACTAAAACCTTACAGTCGGCTAGATTACGAGTGGAGCTCTAACTGTTGCGCACAAGCAACATTTTGCGTGCTTTAGAAGTAGCGTTTGTGTATCATAAGTTGAAAGTAAACGTGTTTTATTGCACAAAATCAAATTTAACGCATGTCAGATTAGCGTAAATTCAGAGCTCTGGTTAAATGTTACGTGAGACAAAAAAGTTGCACAAAAATAACATCAAAAATACTTTTAAAAGTACAGTCACACTCATAATAACACTTTCTGATAAAAAAAGTTTTAAAAAAATGCAAAGGGCTTTAACATAGAGATGCATACATAAACATGTCTAAATATGTATATATACAGTATATGTATATATACAGTATATGTATATATATATATATATATATATATATATATATATATATATATATATATATATATATATATATATATAAACCGGCCATTTTATTAGGTACACCTGTTCAATTATTATTATTATCAGGTATTTGTAGAGCGCCAACAGATTCCCCAGTGCTTTAAACATAGGCGGTATACAAGGTAACATTTATAGGGATCAAATGGGTAGAGGGTCCTGCCGAGAGTTGCACTGTTGTAGTCAGTTCTTATGAAGGTGATCTACAAGCAGCTGGGTTCATAGGCTTACATGCTAAGGGGTTCAAGGGGATTGCAATGGGGTTAGGAAAGGTTAATGTAAGTTGTATGCATCCCTGAATAGTACAGTCTTTAGGTAACACAAATTGCTAATCAGCCAATCACATGGCAGCAACTCAATGCATTTAGGCATCTAGATGTGGTGAAGACGACTTGCTGAAGTTCAAACTGAGCATCAGGATGGGAAAGAAAGGGGATTTAAGTGACTTTGAACGTGGCAAATACTCAGACGGGCTGGTCTGAGTATTTCAAAAACTGCTGATCTAATAGGATTTTCATGCACAACCATCTCTGATCTGAAACAGAGAAAATATCCAGTGAGTGGCAGTTGTGTGGACGAAAATTCCTTTTTGATTTCAGAGGTCAGAGGAGAATGGGCAGACTGGTTTGAGATGATAGAAAGGCAACAGTAACTCAAATAACCACCCGTTACAACCAAGGTATGCAGAATACCATCTCTGAATGCACAACATGTCGAACCTTGAAGCAGGTGGGCTACAGCAGCGGCAGACCACACCGGGTGCCACTCCTGTCAACTAAAAACAGGAAACTGAGGCTACAATTCGCACAGGCTCACCAAAATTGGACAATAGAAGATTGGAAATATATTGCCTGGTCTGATGGGTCTGCAAAATTCAGATGGTATGGTCAGAATTTGGTGTAAACAATATGAAAGCATGGATACATCCTGCCTTGTATCAACGGTTCAGGCTGGTGGTGGTGGTGTAATGGTGTGGAGGATATTTTCTTGGCACACTTTGGGCCCCTTATTACCAATTAAGCATCGTTTAAACACCACAGCCTACCTGAGTATTGTTGCTGGCCATGTCCATCCCTTTATGACTACAGTGTACCCATCTTCTGATAATGCACTATGTCACAAAGCTTAAATCAACTTAAACTGGTTTTTCGAACATGACAATGAGTTCACTGTACTGCAATGGCCTCCACAGTCACCAGATCTCAATCCAATAGAGCACCTTTGGGATGTGGTGGAAAGGGAGATTCGCATCATGGATGTGCAGCCGACAAATCTGCAGCAACTGCGTAATGCTATCATGTCAATATGGACCAAAATGTCTGAGGAATGTTTCCAACACCTTTTTAAATCTATGACATGAAGAATTAAGACAGTTCTGAAGGAAAAAGGGGGTCCAACCTGGTACTAGCAAGGTGTAAATAATAAAGTGGCCAGTGAGTATATATATATATATATTTATTTATATGTGTGTTTTTATGTATTTTACTGTTTATGTACTGTACATATTTCAAAGTCCATTATAGGTTTATGGACTTGTTATTGTAAATACATATTTCTATATATATATAAAGCAACAAAAGCAAACACTGCTCAGACGATCCAAGTGCTGGTAAATCAGTAACGTTTATTCATCCAGAGAATAGGACATAGTCAGACAAAAGAAACACCTGACATGTTTCGCACAGGCATACCTGCGCTTCATCAGAGGTGATTAGACACCACAGGTGAATCCCTATTTAAGCTGGGCTGCACCAATAGGGTAAAGGTAACACTTTCACACCCCCATCAATTGGGGAATAACAAATATATATTAACCCATTAGAGGATACAGCTATACATTCATATATGTGGATAACACAATACACTTGAATATTAACTCTATAAATACACATTTAAGAAACAATAAAGAAATAATTAAAAAAGTAAAGAAGTAAAAAGAAATTAGTATATTAAAAATAAAGACAATAATGATATTTCCATGGTAACATAAATTAAATGCTGAACAATAAATAAGAAAGCAAAATATAATATAAAAATACTAAATGTCAGCAATTATATACATCTCTTATTTAATTAAAGAAACATCATCATAAAAATGATATATGAATATTATGGTAGTTAATATGTATTAAAAAGTTATAATATATATATATAGGAATATATATTACATTCCAATATATATAATACCTATAACTAAGCTCAACTTTAGCTAACAATTCAAGCTAAATTAAATTAAATGTTATAGGGAAGGAAGATAAATCCATATGTTCAGACATACTAATTACTGGTAGTATAATAATTAATTATAAGTCTGATGACAAGATTTAGAGACCATTGTAGACAAAGTATTTTGGGGATTTTAGTTTTTATACCATTTCAATTTATACGTAGTGATGTCGCGAACCTAAAAATTTCGGTTCGCGAACGGCAGACTCGAACTTCTGCAACTGTTCGCGAACCGGCGAACCGCTATTGACTTCAATAGGCAGGCAAACTTTAAAACCAACAGGGACTCTTTCTGGCCACAATAGTGATGGAAAAGTTGTTTCAAGGGGACTAACACCTGGACTGTGGCATGCCGGAGGGGGATCCATGGCAAAACTCCCACGGAAAATTGCATAGTTGATGCAGAGTCTGGTTTTAATCCATAAAGGGCATAAATCACCTAAAATCAGGTGAGTGGACCGAGCGCTGAAGGGAGGGGGCCTTAAGCTTACTATCAATCTAGCCTACTAGTAGGCTAGTAAAAATGAGAATACGAAAAAAGGGTGATGGTAAGCGCTGAAAAGCTTAAAAGGCTAAGATGGGGTAGACACAATTTAATACAATGTAATACAATTCAAATAATTTCTACACATATAGAATAAAAGTTAAAACAAGATGCATGGATCCATGTCTGACATGTAAGAACCATATAAATACAAATCAGCCTAATTAAAACATGCCAATTGGAGGCGGAGCGAGCGGTCCACCAAGATGGCCGCTACACATTAAGGCTCTTGAGACAGACCGGGAGCTAAGATAATAAAAACTCTATTATTCAGCTTTGCTCAAGTTCTGATGGCATAACTAGAGGCATGAGAGTGTCAGGATCATACAGATACCTCGTTCATGTTGGCAGGGCTCCGGAAAACGGAGAATGACACCGACTCTAGGAGCGGAGGCCTTAAATTTGTGACGCAGTCGGATGAGGACAACCGGAGAAACTCTAACGGCATGCTGCCAACTTACTATTCTCTATCTGGGGATGAGGAGGATCGTATGAACTGACAGACATATCAAGCTCATCATCATCGCTTGCAGTAATAAACACTAACCACCCTCATAACCCGCTTCTGGTTGATGCCGGTCTGGAGGGCCGGGGCTCCGCTCCGGAGCGCAACTAAGATCCCGGACATACTACTCAAGGACACCGGTAAGAATGAGACGGCAATGCTAACTGAAATTTTTATAGACCCGGAGATGAAGTACAACTGAATTACTCAAGTATGCTTAGTACGAGGGTCACTACCGTTATACAAGAGGACATTATGTTTCCTTAAGCATTTGCAGAGCTTATTAATATATATCTATCTGTCATAAATTTGAGAAGCACGGAGTTTAGGCTGCTTAGATATCCACTGTGTCATTAGGAAATTACGATTGCTGCGAAAGCACACTGAACTTAAAAACTGTTAATTGACATTATATTTAATTAAAGCTTAGGGCCTGTGAGATGATGAAAGGCATATGACGCAGCTACACAGCAGCTTGCTACAGCCCCACTTATAACTTGGATATAATATCGAGGCTATACAACTTTTTGATAAGTTCTGCACCGGACCTACTAAGGAAAGTTTTTTCTTGCTGTGATCCACTTCCATAACATCGGATAGCTAAGTTACTCAGAAATATCCACACTAAGCTGCAGATCACTACAAATTCCTTGTTTTTGCCTCAGATTGACAAAGACACTAATGGGTATTGGATTAGAAGTGGGGCATTTAATTTGACACTATCCCGCTAGGCCTCCTAAGCGCCTATATAAGCTATTGCAATAAAAAACCAAAGGACATTAAGGGCCTAGTTACCTACACCTTTACTAAACATCAGCAAAGAGAGTTAGTCTAACTCTACAGTTCCAGTACCTAAATACTACTGCTCACTTTACTAATCTGCTGGCAACGACCCTGCTCCCCTCCATTTCCCGTTGTCCTTAGGGTTAGCGGGTCATATCCATCTCCCTTTTTCCGAGATCACTCTGTGAGAGTACTTCCCCTGGGGAGTGGGGCCTCTCATCCTCTAATAAACACATACAACACTTTTAAATCCAGAAATGTCACAACGAAGTATAGTCAAATCAGACAAAATACCAAAGACGCCTCAAAAGTCACAGGAGGTTGTCAATGCCTTTTTTAAACAGGCGGAAAATAATAAACAAAAAATTGGACCATCCACAATACTTCACAATGCCTCAGAAGAAAGAGAAGATGACTCTGGGAATTCTAGATGTTCGTCAACAGAAGCAAATGGTGCCACTGAAGACCCACCTATAACATATAGCGCAATTGCCGCCCTAATAGACCAAGTTAAGACCTGCATAAAGGAAGAATGCGCAGGCCTGAAAAAGGACATTTCCGATCTGAGCCGTAGAGTAGATTCTTTGGAGGAACATGAGTTTGTATTCTCGCAAAAGATGGCAGATCTAACCTCAAAGGTAACGCACCAACATCAAAGTTTTGTAGACATGGAAGATAAGATTGATGATCTCGAAAATTGCACGAGACGCAATAATCTGTGTTTCAGAGGGATACCTGAGACGATACAAAATAACGAGATACAAGAATTTCTGCAGGGTCTTTTTTCAGAACTGGCGACTGCAGAAAATGTGGAACTGTCAAATATCACTCTAGATAGAGCACACAGAGCTTTGCGCCCTAGGCCTGATGCTGATTCCCCACCTAGGGATATTATCGTCAGATTCCAAAATTACCAACACAGAGAGGACATATACTCTCTAGCTAGGAAACAACAGGCTGTAGCATACCAAGGATACCGCATCCAGATCTTTCAGGACTTATCTACAAGAACTCTGCAGAAAAGAAGAGAGTTTTCTGGCCTGACTCTTCACCTTCGACAACTAAAGATCCCATCCAGATGGGGCTTCCCCACCTCAGTGATCTCCACCAAAAATGGAACTAGATGCGAATGCCGAAACCTCTCTGATGTTGGAAAGTTCTGCAATATACTGGGAATCCCTCACCCTGATGGAGACCCAGAACAGTCACACCGCAAGCTTTCAGCGGAACGAACAGCCTCAAAACCACAGAGGAAACCCTGGCCACTGAAATCCACGAACCAAGTCAAGAGAAAGCAGGACAGCCCGGCAGACAATGACCTGAATCAACCAGGATAATCACAATGTGACTTCTTGTATCCAGTCTCACCATAAAGGGGGCTCCTATGGCTCCTACTGTTCCTTTTTGTTTAGTGCGTAATCTTAGGTTAAGTTGGGATACAGCTTAACCTCCATCCAGGACATATAACCCTTGGATGGTTGCAGGACTGCAAGAACTAAACTAAGAGGTGGCAAGTATATTTTATGTTATTAGTATGCTGAATTATGCATAAGACTAAGTTAACTAAATACACAATGTTTAGTGTTGATGTTGTAACAGTTTGATGCCTTTGCTGTTTCATGACGTTTTGTTTCCTAAGTTATATGCTTACATAATTTATCATATGCCAGAGTTCTTAATATGTTCCACTAAGCCCATGCCCATGGACATCACCAATTAGTTCTTCCGAACTAGTTCGAATATTTTACATATTCCCGTATGCCTTTATGTTTGATCTGGTTGAAGCAGAGGAGGCAAAATGGGGAGCGATCAACTAGATATGTCTTTCACGCCTGGAGATAGTCCAGGAAAGATAGATATACTAATGCTTATTACGTTAATAATTGTAAATGCAAATTTAAAAGCATGCCAAATTCCCCATGTATATAGGTCTGATCATCCACGAATTGAGTTGAATAATGCACTGTACTGTTAAGTGTGAGTTAAAGTAATCTCTGATAATAGGAATACTATTACTCACTTGACACAAGGCTGAAGATCATGCTAACCAATTATTTAGCTACCCGGTGTGTTAATATGCCTCCATTGTTGTTGTTGAAAAGTTTTTTTCCTAAAGTTCATAAAATTTGATTTGTAAATCAATCCATTTTTGTGTTTAAGATATCCTCAGATAATGCAATCAGTTATATCCCACCCTGAGTGTTTGATCCACTTTTCCCCTCTTTTTCTCTCTCTTTTTCTCTCTCTTTCCCTCTGATTTTCCCTCCCTCCCCTCCGGTATAGGACCCTGAATATTAGGCAGAAACATAGAGACAAATAAAACTAGTGCTTTCGTATACGCCCTCTAGACTATAACGATGGTCACCATCACAGTAGCGAGTCAAAATGTTAAAGGATTCCTATCCGCTGAAAAACGTTCAATAGCATACTTTGACTTCCATAAGAAGGGCACAGATATAGTAATGCTTCAAGAAACCCACTTTAAGAAAAGAAGCGAACCCCAGTTGGCCACCCGATATTTTGACAAACATTATCTTAGCTCAGGGCAGGGTAGGAAAAATGGTGTATGTATCTCAATTAAAAGAAATGTCCCCTTTGAATTGCTCCAGAAACATTCGGACAAAGAGGGTAGACTGCTGATTTTAACTGGGCTGCTATATGGCGCCGTAGTTACCCTGGTCAATGTATATGCCCCAAACAGACCCACGTCCCTCTTTTACAGATCAGTTATCAATAAAGTATTGGATGTTTCAAGAGGCCCAATTATCTTAGGGGGGGTCTAAATTTCACGATGCAACCTTCCCTGGACAACTCCACAGGGACATCTTATATTAGTAACAAAATTATAAAGGCCAATTGTTCCGCTTTATATTCTGTCTCTTTATTGGACACATGGAGAGTCGCACACCCTACACAGAAAGACTACACATTTTTTTTCTCACCCTCAGCATTCCTATTCTAGGCTGGATTACATAATGTGTAGCCAAATGCTTTTAACTAACCTAACACAATCCAAAATCACCCATACCCCATGGTCGGACCACAGTATGGTTATATCTACATTCCAATGGCCTTCCAAACCAAAAAATACTTTAAATTGGAGACTGGACGAGACCATTTTGACAAACCAAACAACCATAGAAGATCTGACTAAAGCAACTGATGAGTTTTTTCTAAATAATAAACCAGAAGATACGTCTACCAGTAATAACTGGGAGGCATATAAATGTTACATTAGAGGCCATTTAATAAAGCATACGGCTAACATTCGGAAAAAAAGATTGGCCCACTTTATATCCCTGACTAACACTCTGGCTAGTGCAGATAGGTCACACAAAAATGACCCAACCTCCACCCAAAAACTCGCAGACCTCACATCAGCGAGAGAATGTCTTAATAAGTTTCTTACCCAAAAAGCACATTTAAGAGCATTAACTACCAAGGCTAAATTTTTTGCAGGCAAGATCACTTAAAAAACAAAAATACAACTCATTTATCAGATCTATCTCGCACCCATCCAGTAGATTAGTAAGCAAACATGATGAAATAGCAGACACTTTTGTATCCTACTACACAAAACTGTACAACCTAAATCCCAACATCTCACAGGATAAAGCTGATGACATTTCCCGTTACCTTAATACATTAAAGACCCCAAAAGTCCCAGAGGAGGATAGTCATTTACTAGATGCCCCTATAACGATCCAAGAAATTTCTAATACTATTAAGACACTTCCAAATGGGAAGTCCCCTGGCCCAGATGGGTTGCCAGCCAAATTCTACCAAATTTTCCAATCACAATTAAACTCTCCCCTACATTCGCTCTTCACATCAATAGATAAAGGTGATGTCTTCTCCACCTCCCTACTGGAAGCAACTATCACAGTAATTCCAAAAGCTGACAAGGCGGGGACCCTGGCGGGTAACTATAGACCTATCTCACTCCTCAATATTGACATAAAGATATATGCTAAAATTCTATCAAATCGTGTTGCCCAAGATTATACACCCAGATCAAGTAGGCTTTGTCAAAGGTAGGGAGGCAAAGGATAATACGATTAGAGTCCTACATACCCTACAGACCTCAAACAAAGATAAATCCCCTCTGGTGCTCCTATCAAGGACTTAGCATGGACTCCCAAAGGCCACCGGCCTTCCCTAGCATATGATAACGACTTCATCAAGGCTACCCTCACCGTCTGGGACCATGTTTTAGCACACAGGACAGGAATTTCTACTCCCATTTCACCTCTTACCCCTATACTAGGCAACCAAATCTTTCTGCAGACTACTAATTTCACTCATATTAATGAGGTGGAGCACCTCCATAATCTACCAATCTACCTACTGATAGACTCAGGACGGATCAAAGACAGAACACAGTTAAATGACGAACTGGGGCCACCTTTCCGTAACTGGTATTCGTACCTACAGATACGACATGCGCTCTATGACAACACACTTAAGACTGACACACTCAGACCGTTAACAGCATTTGAGAAATTATGCATAAATCCCGATATCTCACGAGCTCATCTCTCCCTTATTTATAAAATGCTAAGGGGGTCTTTCCTAGAGCAGCGCCCTACCTTCACAGGGAGGTGGGAGGCGGAGATTCCAGAGATAATCACAGATGACGACTGGAAGGTTAGCTTTAGGATGTCACACTCAGTATCCACCTCAACTTCCCTGTCTGAAATGAATTATAAGATACTGACTCAATGGTATCTGACACCTGAGAGGATTAGGTACATTTATCCCACTGCATCTTCAGCCTGTTGGAGGCGCTGTGGGGAGGTAGGCACCATGTTACATATCTGGTGGAATTGTCCGCTCTTGTCTGAGTTCTGGAAGCAAATTGAATACAGTGTCAACAAAATACTAGGCCTCCATATTGCCTTCGGCCCTAAACTGGTTTTGCTTAACATCTTACCCCAAATACAATGTCTGTACCGCACAAAGCTTCTTCAACTAATGCTGGCCTGCGCAAAACGGCTGATACCAAGATTGTGGAAGACCCAAAGTGTTCCGACTCAAGCACAATGGCTAGCAGAAGTAGAGCATACTCTAGTATTAGAAAAACAATATTCTTACTATGTGGGAAAACAAGATAACTTTGCAGACCTGATCTTTATATGGGAACAAGGTATCATTAACTTAGACTAGACGACAGGACATCCTAACAATTATAATGGTTGGAAGCAATTATATCAAGGAAATATTGAAGTGCCCCCCCCCCTCCTATACCTCCCTTTCTGTCCCTTCCCTTCCCTTCTTTTTTTTTTTTCTCTCTTTCTCCCTTCTACTACCACTCACTTGCTTAATTTCTTGAACAACTACAGATAAGTTCTCTCTTAGGTACACTCTAATCAACAAACACTCAATTTCACGGTTGTTTTATATGGAAAGAATACAGGAAAATGTAACTTATTATCAATCATTTGATATTGCTCTCTTATATAATGTTTCAATTGTTGACTGTTTTTATGTATTGTAATTGTTATTGGAACATGTAAAAAATCAATAAAAATTATTGAATATAAAAAAAACATGCCAATTGGTAAAAATGGAAAAAAATCTCCTAGTGATGATGTAACACACAATAAGTGACCTCCGTGATAGAGACGGAACTCTGCCGTACTAATTCGTGTAAAAAGGAAAATAATGAAACCAACAATATTAACCAAGCGATAATAAATGGAATAAATCAAATTGCAATACTGAAGTCCCAATAATAAATATGTGCACATATAAAACTTAAGAAAAGTATGTTGAAATGCCAATACAATCACAATAAAATCCCATGTAAGTCTGTCGAAGTGTCCTCCAATATATAACGTGAAGAAAAAATGTTGTAAAAAATGTATAAAAAATGTATAGAAGATGTATAAAAAATCCAAACTCCAATTCCAAAACCAGTGTGAGACAGATAGGTGTGTAAACCAGCTGAAAAAAGTGATTAAATGCGTCCAAATAGTCAAATCCAATAATGAAAGAGCAACAAAAAAGTGAAAAAAATGTGAAAAATATCAGGAACAAATGGCAAATTCACAAAGGCATGAGTAAAAGCTGGGTGTCTGATGTCATATACTCATAATAGAACAGTAACACCATAAAAACCTAAAAGGAAACAAAAGAAAAACAAATAGTGCAACACTGTATACAATAGATAATAATGATAATTAAAACCAAGCTCACCAGTATGCCAACGCGTTTCGGCCTAGACTAGGCCTTTCTCAAGACTATATCTATACATTTTTTATACATTTTTTACAAAAAAAATTCTTCACGTTATATTGGAGGACACTTCGACAGACTTACATGGGATTTTATTGTGATTGTATTGGCATTTCAACGTACTTTTCTTAAGTTTTATATGTGCACATATTTATTATTGGGACTTCAGTATTGCAATTTGATTTATTCCATTTATTATCGCTTGGTTAATATTGTTGGTTTCATTATTTTCCTTTTTACACGAATTAGTACGGCAGAGTTCCGTCTCTATCACGGAGGTCACTTATTGTGTGTTACATCATCACTAGGAGATTTTTTTCCATTTTTACCAATTGGCATGTTTTAATTAGGTTGATTTGTATTTATATGGTTCTTACATGTCAGACATGGATCCATGCATCTTGTTTTAACTTTTATTCTATATGTGTAGAAATTATTTGAATTGTATTACATTGTATTAAATTGTGTCTACCCCATCTTAGCCTTTTAAGCTTTTCAGCGCTTACCATCACCCTTTTCGTTTCGCATAAATCACCTAGCATTCCTAAATTGTTTGTAATAACGATAACGTGCTTTAAAACATCAGGTATGATGTTGTATCGATCAGTTAGTGTAAGGGTTACGCCCGCTTCACAGTGACAGACCAAACTCCCAGTGTAACGCACCGCAAACAACCGCAAACAGTCCATTTGCACAACCACCAGATAGATAGATTTGATAGATAGATACATAGATCAATAGATGCAATATACATATAATAGATACAAATTACATAGATCAATAGATGCAATATACAGTTGATAGATACGAATTACATAGATCAATAGATGCAATATACATTTGATAGATACGAATTACATAGATCAATAGATGCAATATACATTTGATAGATACGAATGATAGTTAGATAGATTTGATAGATAAATAGATAGATTTGATAGATATATAATTTCACCAGACAGAGTGACAGACCAAAGTGACAGACCAAACTCCCAGTGTAACGCACCGCAAACAACCACAAACAGTCCATTTGCACAACCACCAGATAGATAGATTTGATAGATAGATACATAGATCAATAGATGCAATATACATATGATAGATACAAATTACATAGATCAATAGATGCAATATACATTTGATAGATACGAATTACATAGATCAATAGATGCAATATACATTTTATAAATACGAATTACATAGATCAATAGATGCAATATACATTTGATAGATACGAATGAAAGTTAGATAGATTTGATAGATAAATAGATAGATTTGATAGATATATAATTTCACCAGACAGAGAATTACAAGACGTGCGGTCTGGGACCCATGGTAAGGTTCCCAGAGGCAGTTGCGGCGCCAGGGGAGGTGTATATGGCATGGATTTTCGGAACCGGGAGATGGAAAAAGATGCTCGGTCGGTCATCCTGCTTTCAAATTTGGGGCACTGCCCGTGCAATCTATTGTGCCACCAGATATGAGTGGTGTGTTAAGTAGTACTATTCTTAGCAGTTTAATACCTGTTACTCCCCCTATCAGGGGAGGTGTATATGGCATGGATTTAAGGAAGCGGGAGATGGAAAAAGATGCTTGGTCAGTCCTCCTACTTCAAATTTGGCCGAAACACAAGTGGCTGTCACAAAACAGTCCGGCCAAGGGATAGATAGATTTGATAGATAGATACATAGATTACATAGATCAATAGATGCAATATACATTTGATAGATATGAATTACATCAATCAATAGATGCAATATACATTTGGTAGATAGGAATTACATAGATCAATAGATGCAATATACATTTGATAGATATGAATTACATAGATCAATAGATGCAATATACATTTGATAGATAAGAATTACATAGATCAATAGATGCAATATACATTTGATAGATACGAATTACATAGATCAATAGATGCAATATACATTTGATAGATATGATTGATAGTTAGATAGATTTGATAGATAAATAGATAGATTTGATAGATATATAATTTCACAGACAGAGAATTACAAGACGTGCGGTCTGGGACCCATGGTAAGGTTTCCAGAGGCAGTTGCGGCGCCAGGGGAGGTGTATATGGCATGGATTTTCGGAACCAGGAGATGGAAAAAGATGCTCGGTCCGTCCTCCTGCTTCAAATTTGGGGCACTGCCCGTGCAATCTATTGTGCCACCAGATATGAGTGGTTTGTCAGTAGTACTATTCTTAGCAGTTTAATACCTGTTACTCCCCCTATCGGGGGAGGTGTATATGGCATGGATTTTAGGAACAGGAAGATGGAAAAAGATGCTTGGTCGTTCCTCCTACTTCAAATTTGGCCGAAACACAAGTGGCTGTCACAAAACGGTCCGGCCACGTGATAGATAGATTTGATAGATAGATACATAGATTACATAGATCAATAGATGCAATATACATTGGATGGATACCAATTACATAAATCAATAGATGCAATATACATTTGATAGATACAAATTACATAGATCAATAGATGCAATATACATTTGATAGATACGAATTACATAGATCAATAGATGCAATATACATTTGATAGATATGATTGATAGTTAGATAGATTTGATAGATAAATACATAGATTTGATAGATATATAATTTCCCAGACAGAGAATTACAAGACATGCGGTCTGCGACCCATGGTAAGGTTCCCAGAGGCAGTTGCGGCGCCAGGGGACGTGTATATGGCATGGATTTTTGGAACCGGGAGATTGAAAAAGATGCTCGGTTGGTCCTCCTGCTTCAAATTTGTAGCACTGCCCGTGCAATCTATTGTGCCACCAGATATGAGTGGTGTGTTAAATAGTACTATTCTTAGCAGTTTAATACCTCTTACTCACCCTATCGGGGAGGTGTATATATGGCATGGATTTAAGGAAGCGGTAGATGGAAAAAGATGCTTGGTCGGTCCTCCTACTTCAAATTTGGCCAAAACACAAGTGGCTGTCACAAAACAGTCCGGCCACGAGATAGATCGATTTTATAGATAGATACATAGATTACATAGATCAATAGATGCAATATACATTTGATAGATACGAATTACATAGATCAATAGATGCAATATACATTTGATAGATACGAATTACATAGATTAATAGATGCAATATACATTTGATAGATACGAATGATAGTTAGATAGATTTGATAGATAAAAAGATAGATTTGATAGATATATAATTTCACCAGACAGAGAATTACAAGACGTGCGGTCTGGGACCCATGGTAAGGTTCCCAGAGGCAGTTGCGGCGCCAGGGGAGGTGTATATGGCATGGATTTTCGGAACCGGGAGATGGAAAAAGATGCTCGGTCCGTCCTCCTGCTTCAAATTTGGGGCACTGCCCGTGCAATCTATTGTGCCACCAGATATGAGTGGTGTGTCAGTAGTACTATTCTTAGCAGTTTAATACCTGTTCCTCCTCCTATCAGGGGAGGTGTATATGGCATGGATTTTAGGAAGCGGGAGATGGAAAAAGATGCTTGGTCGTTCCTCCTACTTCAAATTTGGCCAAAACACAAGTGGCTGTCAGTGTCACAAAACAGTCCGGCCACGAGATAGATAGATTTGATAGAGAGATACATAGATTACATAGATCAATAGATGCTATATACATTGGATAGATACGAATTACATAGATCAATAGATGCAATATACATTTGATAGATACGATTGATAGTTAGATAGATTTGATAGATAAATAGATTGATTTGATAGATATATAATTTCACAGACAGAGAATTACAAGACGTGCGGTCTGGGACACATGGTAAGGTTCCCAGAGGCAGTTGTGGCACCAGGGGAGGTGTATATGGCATGGATTTTAGGAAGCAAGAGATGGAAAAAGATGCTTGGTCGGTCCTCCTACTTCAAATTTGGCCAAAACACAAGTGGCTGTCAGTGTCACAAAACAGTCCGGCCATGAGATAGATAGATTTGATAGATAGATAGATAGATAGATAGATAGATAGATAGATAGATAGATTACATAGATCAATAGATGCAATATACATTGGATAGATACGAATTACATTGATCAATAGATGCAATATATATTTGATAGATACGATTGACAGTTAGATAGATTTGATAGATAAATAGATTGATTTGATAGATATATAATTTCACAGACAGAGAATTACAAAGAGGTGCGGTCTGGTCTGGGACCCATGGTAAGTTAACTTCCTTTTGCACAATCGAGTACAGGTTGAGGTCGGGGATTGCCTTTTGTGCAAAGAAATTGTGTCCGGGTACCTTCCACTGTGGTGTCCCCTATCAGGGGACATGTATATGGCATGGATTTTTGGAACCGGGAGATGGAAAAAGATGCTTGGACACCAAGTACAGGTCGTTCTCCTTCAGTCTTTTTATACGAGGGTCCCTGACCCTCAACAGGCACAACAGCATGAAAGACCCCATATGACTTCCTTTTGCACAATCAAGTACAGGTATGGCATCGATTTTAGGAACCCGGAGATAATTTTTAGGAACCGGGAGATGGAAAAAGATGCTTGGACACCCAGTACAGGTCGTTCTCCTTCAGCCTTTTTATATGAGGGTCCCCAACCCTCAACAGGCACAACAGCGTGAAAGACCACATATGCCATCCTTTTTCACAATCGAGTACAGGTATGGCATCGATTTTAGGAACCCGGAGATAATTTTTAGGAACCGGGAGATGGAAAAAGATGCTTGGACACCCAGTACAGGTCGTTCTCCTTCAGCCTTTTTATACGAGGGTCCCCGACCCTCAACAGGCATAACAGCATGAAAGACCACATATGCAATGACTTCCTTTTGCACAATCGAGTACAGGAATGGCATTGATTTTAGGAACCCGGAGATAATTTTTAGGAACCGGGAGATGGAAAAAGATGCTTGGACACCCAGTACAGGTCGTTCTCCTTCAGCCTTTTTAGACGAGGGTCCCCGACCCTCAACAGGCACGACAGCATGAAAGAACACATATGCCATGACTTCCTTTTGCACAATCGAGTACAGGTATGGCATCGTTTTTAGGAACCCGGAGATAATTTTTAGGAACCGGGAGATGGAAAAAGATGCTTGGTGGGTCCTCCTACTTCAAATTTGGGGCACTGTGCGGGCAATCTACTGTGCCACCAGATATGAGTGGTGTGTTAAGTAGTACTATTCTTAGCAGTTTAATCCCTGTTATGTGCCTTTTTTTTGGTTTGGGTTTTGAAGCCACAGTGCAGCACCAGAGGCCAGAAAAATTAGGCATGTACACATGCCTGAAAAATTAGGTATTGTTGCAGACGCTGCTGTAGCAGCGGCCAGAAAAATTGATGTTTGTTTGACAGTTAGAAAGTGCCCTAAAACATTGTGGCTTGAACCCTAGTTGTTGGCGGATAAGTCACGCAAGTCATCCGGCATTCGAAGATAAAATACAGCAGCGTGTGTACCATTTTTAGCCCAAGGCAGCTCATCTCATCAGGCCTTTTTTACTCGAATGTATCGCCCAATGTCAGTCCTTTCAGGATCCATCCCTCATTCATTTTAATAAAGGTGAGATAATCAAGACTTTTTTAACCTAGGCAATTTCTCTTCTCAGTGACAATACCTCCTGCTGCACTGAAGGTCCTTTCTGACAGGACACTTGAAGCGGGGCAGGCCAGAAGTTTGATTGCAAATTGGGATAGCTCAGGCCACAGGTCAAGCCTGCACACCCAGTAGTCAAGGGGTCCATCACTCCTCAGAGTGTCGAGATCCGCAGTTAATGCAAGGTAGTCTGCTACCTGTCGGTTGAGTCGTTCTCTGAGGCTGGATCCCGAAGGGCTGTGGCGATGCATAGGAGTTAAAATGGTCCGCATTTCCTCCATCAACAATGTGTCTGGAAAGCGTCCTGTCCTTGCCGGCGTGGTCGTGGGAGGAGGAGGATTACTTTCATCTTTTCCCCTGTTAGATTCCCGTTGTGCTGTGACATCACCCTTATAAGCTGTGTAAAGCATAGTTTTTAATTTATTTTTGAACTGCTCCATCCTTTCCGACTTGTGGGAATTCGGTAACATTTCAGTCACTTTATGCTTATACCGGGGGTCTAGTAGCGTGGACACCCAGTACAGTTCGTTCTCCTTCAGCTTTTTTATACGAGGCACGACAGCATGAAACACCCCATTTGCACAAGGTTGGATGCCGAGCTACTCATGTCCCGTTCCTCGTCCTCACTGATCTCACTGAAGGTATCTTCTTCCCCCCAGCCACGTACAACACCACGGGTACCAGATAGGTGACAACAACGAGCACCCTGGGATGCCTGTTGTGCTTGGTCTTCCTCCTCTTCCTCAAAGCCACATTCCTCCTCTGACTCCTCCTCCTCACAATCCTCTTCCTTTGTTGCCGCTGGTCCAGCAAGCGATGCTGATAAGGCTGTTTCTGGTGGTGATGGAGAACACAACTCTTCCTCTTCACGCTCATCTACGGCCTGATCCAGCACGCTCCAGGAAGAAAACAAATGGTATGATGTCGCTGATGGTGCCTTCGGTGCGACTGACTAGGTTTGTCACCTCCTCAAAAGGACGCATGAGCCTACAGGCATTGCGCATGAGCGTCCAGTAACGTGTCAAAAAAATCCCCAGCTCCCCAGAGGCTGTCCCAGCACCCCGGTCATACAAATACTTGTTAACATCTTTTTCTTGTTGTAGCAGGCGGTCGAACATTAGGAGTGTTGAATTCCAACGTGTCGGGCTGTCGCAAATCAAGCGCCTCACTGGCAGGTTGTTTCGCCGCTGGATATCTGACAAGTGCGCCATGGCCGTGTAGGAATGCCTGAAATGGCCACACCTTCCTGGCCTGCTTCAGGACGTCCTGTAAGCCTGTGTACTTATGCACAAAGTGTTGTACAATCAGATTACACACATGTGCCATGCACGTCAACTTGCCCAATTTCAATGCCGCCACCAAATTACTTCCGTTGTCAGTAACCACTTTGCCGATCTTCAGTTGGTGCGGAGTCAGCCACTGATCCACTTGTGTGTTCAGGGTGGACAGGAGTGCTTCTGCAGTGTGACTCTCTGCTTTCAGGCAAGTCAACCCCAAGACGGCATGACACTGCCGTATCTGGGATGTTGAATAGTACCTGGGGAGCTGGGGGTGCCGTTGATGTGGAGCAAGACACAGCAGCAGAAGAGGACTCAGCCGAGGAAGAGGTTATGGGAGAGCACAACCATACAAACTCATGCACACTGTGTAGTTTAACCATGGAAAGAATATTCAAATACCTATTGCTAAATATGATAAATAATAATACACAACACTATCAATCTCCAATAGTGTATAAATTTTAGCAGGTATGTAATCAGGATAAGAAACCAAAACCGGGTTCTTCACTCTGGATATTCATGTATCCTATACAAATGCAGTACATGTGATATTCAACAAGGTTTGTCTTAATATTGGTAGGCTCAGTACATGATAAGTAGATATAATATACTCGTAACTGCAACCCACACTTCCAATTTGCAAGTATAGAATCTTGCATCACACATAATATGTAGAAGTTATAAGAGTGTTGCTTAAAGTCAGCCTCCACAAAATGAACAAACCGACAAACCAGGTTACTCACTGTTATCCGGCCTCACTCATGCAAGATGGCGGAGAGATACCTGTGTTCCGCCTCACCGGACAGCATTACCTGTGAAGAACCTGTGACTGGAATTTCTTCCGCAGCAAACTCCAATGCTGCAATACTTTTCAAATAATTCCACCGTTAGTAGAAATAAAAGTCTTTTGAGACAGAGCGTTAAATCGTTGCTGTAGATTTATTCAAATACAAATACAGGTGATCACCACTCCACACACACCTCAGCCACATCCGATGCGTTTCCTGCCGCTAAACGGAACTTCAAGCAAGAAGCAGCAGCAGAAGAGGACTCAGCCGATTAAGAGGTTATGGAAGAGGATGGAGTAGGAGGAGTAGAGGAGGTAGCAGCAGGCCTGCCTGCAAGTCGTGGCGGTGTCACCAACTCCTCTGCAGAGCCACGCATTCCATGTTTGTCAGCCATTAGCAGGTTTACCCAATGTGCAGTGTAGGTGATATACCTGCCCTGACCATGCTTTGCAGACCAGCTATCAGTGGTCAGATGGACCCTTGCCCCAACACTGTGTGCCAGACATGCCATTACTTCCTTTCGCACAATCGAGTACAGGTTGGGGATTGCCTTTTGTGAAAAGAAATTTCGGCCGGGTACCTTCCACTGCGGTGTCCAATAGATACAATTTTTTTGAACGCCTCAGACTCCACCAGCTTGTATGGTAAAAGCTGGCGGGCTAAGAGTTCAGACAAGCCAGCTGTCAGACGCCGGGCAAGGGGGTGACTTTGGGAAATTGGCTTCTTACACTCAAACATGTCCTTGACAGACACCTGACTGTGGGCAGATGATCAGGAACTGCTACAGAAGAGAGACTGAGTGGCGGATGGTTGAGAGGGGGCAAGGAGTACAGCAGTGTCTGACGTGACTGAAGATGCTGGACCAGGAGGAGGATGGCGGCTTTGAGTTTGTGATGTGAGACCATGTGCCTTCGCAAAGCAGTTGTACCTAGGTGGGTGTTGGACTTCCCACGACTCAGTTTCTTTTGGCACAGGTTGCAAATGGCATCGCTGTCGTCAAAGGCAGAAACACAAAAAAAATGCCACACTGCTGAGCTCTGCGATAACGGCATTCTGGTGGTGGCAACAGCATGAGTTGATTGGCGTGCTGTCTGGCTGACCCCGGGTGCCGATTCATGCTGTCTGACTGTGCCACTATCTCCTTGTGATGACCTCCCCCTGCTTCCAACTTGTCTCCTCCTCCTCCTCCTCTCTGTCTCCCCATCTGAACTATCCCCCTCTTCTTCTTCTCTTCTAGCGGGCACCTACGTGACATCCACGGATGCATCATCATCAACCGCTTCACTTGTATCTGACAAATCAACAAAGGAAGCAGCAGCAGGTACAACATCACCATCATCATCACAACGTACATCCATGTCTGTAATGCTGCCTGACTGAGACATATAACTGTTATCTACATCCTCTGTCAATGATGGTTGCGCATCACTCATTTCTTCCAACTGATGTGTCAATAACTCCTCTGACAGATCAAGTGAAGCGGCTGTGGTGCTAGTGTTGGTGGTGGCGGCAGGCGGGCGAGTGGCACTGGTCACTTGAGGTGCCCGAAGCTAAGCTGGAGGTAGATGGTGCGTCAAGGTTATGAGCAGAAGCTGTAGAAGATTGGGTGTCCTGTGTTAGCCAGTCAACTAGGTCCTTCTCAGAACTTTTCGCGTTCATGGCACGTGGCCTCTGAACACTGTGCATTATTGTAGGGTCAAAGGGAATCACAGCACCATGACCACGACGGCACCTTCGGGGTGGCCTGCCTCTGCCTGTCATTTTTTTTTTTTAAATGTAGACTTACACTACTATTAAACAAAATATGAGTGGTGCCACTGGGCAAGTGGGCACAGTATACGCTGTAAGCCTGACACAAAAAAAGCAGACTGATGTTTCACAATCCAAAAAGTTTATTTTTTTTAAATGTACACTTACACTACTATTAAACAAGATATGAGTGGTGGCACTGGGCAAGTGGGCACAGTATACTCTGTGAGCCTGACACCAAAAAGCAGACTGATGTTTCACAGTCAAAAATGTTTATTTTTTAAATATTTACACTACTGTTATAACAAATATGATTGGTGGCACTTAGCAAGTGGGCCTGGCACACACACTGGCAGGCAGGCAACTGCAATTAGATTACACTAGCTGACTGATGTTTCACAGTCAAAAAAGTTTTTTTTTAAATATTTACACTACTGTTATAACAAATATGATTGGTGGCACTAATTGGCAAGTGGGCCTGGCACACACGCTGGCAGGCAGGCAACTGTAATTAGATTACATTAGCAGACTGATGTTTCACAGTCCAAAAAGTTTTTTTTTTAAATATTTACACTACTGTTATAACAAATATGATTGGTGGCACTAGTTGGCAAGTGGGCCTGGCACACACACGCTGGCAGGCAGGCAACTGTAATTAGATTGCACTAGCAGACTGATGTTTCACAGTCCAAAAAGTTTTTTTTTTAAATATTTACACTACTGTTACAACAAATATGAGTGGTGTCACTAACTTGGCAAGTGGGCCTGGCACACACGCTGGCAGGCAGGCAACTGCAATTAGATTACACTAGCAGACTGATGTTTCACTGTCAAAAAAATATTTTTTAAAAATATTTACAATACTGTTATAACAAATATGATTGGTGGCACTAGTTGGCAAGTGGGCCTGGCACACACGCTGGCAGGCAGGCAACTGCAATTAGATTGCACTAGCAGACTGATGTTTCACAGTCAAAAAAGTTTTTTTTTTAAATATTTACACTACTGTTACAACAAATATGAGTGGTGTCACTAACTTGGCAAGTGGGCCTGGCACACACGCTGGCAGGCAGGCAGGCAACTTCAATTAGATTACACTAACAGACTGATGTTTCACAGTCAAAAAAGTTTTTTTTTAAATATTAACAATACTGTTATAACAAATATGATTGGTGGCACTAGTTGGCAAGTGGGCCTGGCACACAATCTGGAAGGCAGGCAACTGCAATTAGATTACACTAGCAGACTGATGTTTCACTGTCAAAAAAATATTTTTTAAAAATATTTACAATACTGTTATAACAAATATGATTGGTGGCACTAGTTGGCAAGTGGGCCTGGCACACACGCTGGCAGGCAGGCAACTGCAATTAGATTGCACTAGCAGACTGATGTTTCACAGTCAAAAAAGTTTTTTTTTTAAATATTTACACTACTGTTACAACAAATATGAGTGGTGTCACTAACTTGGCAAGTGGGCCTGGCACACACGCTGGCAGGCAGGCAGGCAACTTCAATTAGATTACACTAACAGACTGATGTTTCACAGTCAAAAAAGTTTTTTTTTAAATATTAACAATACTGTTATAACAAATATGATTGGTGACACTAGTTAGCAAGTGGGCCTGGCACACACGCTGGCAGGCAGGCAACTGCAATTAGATTACACTAGCTGACTGATGTTTCACAGTCAAAAAAGTTTTTTTTTAAATATTAACAATACTGTTATAACAAATATGATTGGTGGCACTAGTTGGCAAGTGGGCCTGGCACACAATCTGGAAGGCAGGCAACTGCAATTAGATTGCACTAGCAGACTGATGTTTCACAGTCCAAAAAGTTTTTTTTAAAATATTTACACTACTGTTACAACAAATATGAGTGGTGCCACTAACTTGGCAAGTGGGCCTGGCACACACGCTGGGCAGGCAGGCAACTTCAATTAGATTACAATAGCAGACTGATGTTTCACTATCAAAAAAGTTTTTTTTAAAAAATATTTACACTACTGTTATAACAAATATGATTGGTGGCACTAGTTGGCAAGTGGGCCTGGCACACACGCTGGCAGGCAGGCAACTGCAATTAGATTGCACTAGCAGACTGATGTTTCACAGTCCAAAAAGTTTTTTAAAAAAATATTTACACTACTGTTACAACAAATATGAGTGGTGCCACTAACTTGGCAAGTGGGGCTGGCACACACGCTGGCAGGCAGGCAACTTTGATTAGATTACAATAGCAGACTGATGTTTCACAGTCAAAAAAGTTTTTTTAAAAATATTTACACTACTGTTATAACAAATATGATTGGTGGCACTAGTTGGCAAGTGGGCCTGGCACACACGCTGGCAGGCAGGCAACTGCAATTAGATTACACTAGTTGACTGATGTTTCACAGTCAAAAAAGTTTTTTAAAAAAAATATTTACAATACTGTTATAACAAATATGATTGGTGGCACTAGTTGGCAAGTGGGCCTGGCACACACGCTGGCAGGCAGGCAACTGCAATTAGATTACACTAGCTGACTGATGTTTCACAGTCAAAAAAGTTTTTTTTTAAAATATTAACAATACTGTTATAACAAATATGATTGGTGGCACTAGTTGGCAAGTGGGCCTGGCACACACGCTGGCAGGCAGGCAAATGCAATTAAATAACACTAGCAGACTGATGTAAAAGTTTTTTTTTAAAAAAATTACACTAATGTTACAACAGAAATGAGTGGTGGCACTGAGGAAGTAGGCACAGTATATGCTGTGAGCCTGACACACAGGCTGGCACTAGTGGCAGGCTGGCCTGGCAACTAAAATTAAATAACACTAGCAGACTGATGTAAAAGTTTTTTTTTAAAATTTTACACTAATATTACAACAGATATGAGTGGTAGCACTGAGGATGGAAGTAGGCACAGTATATGCTGTGAGCCTGACACACAGGCTGGCACTAGTGGCAGGCTGGCCTGGCAACTAAAATTAAATAACACTAGCAGACTGATGTAAAAGTTTTTTTTTTTAAATTTACACTAATGTCACAACAGATATAAGTGGTGGCACTGAGGATGGAAGTAGGCACAGTATATGCTGTGAGGCTGACACACAGGCTGGCACTAGTGGCAGGCTGGCCTGGCAACTAAAATTAAATAACACTAGCAGACTGATGTAAAAAAAATGTAAAAAAAATTTACACTAATGTTACAACAGATATGAGTGATGGCACTGAGGATGGAAGTAGGCACAGTATATGCTGTGAGCCTGACACACAGGCTGGCACTAGTGGCAGGCTGGCCTGGCAACTAAAATTAAATAACACTAGCAGACTGATGTAAAAAAATTTTTTAAAAAAAGTTACACTAATGTTACAACAGATATGAGTGGTGGCACTGAGGATGGAAGTAGGCACAGTATATGTTGGGAGCCTGACACACAGGCTGGCACTAGTGGCAGGCTGGCCTGGCAACTAAAATTAAATAACACTAGCAGACTGATGTAAAAGTTTTTTTTAAAAAATTTACACTAATGTTACACCAGATATGAGTGGTGGCACTGAGGCTGGCAGTGGCAGACTGGCCTGGCAACTGAAATTAGATTACACTAGCAGACTGATGTAAAAGTTTTTTTTTTAAATTTTACACTAATATTACAACAGATATGAGTGGTAGCACTGAGGATGGAAGTAGGCACAGTATATGCTGTGAGCCTGACACACAGGCTGGCACTAGTGGCAGGCTGGCCTGGCAACTAAAATTAAATAACACTAGCAGACTGATGTAAAAGTTTTTTTTTTTAAATTTACACTAATGTCACAACAGATATAAGTGGTGGCACTGAGGATGGAAGTAGGCACAGTATATGCTGTGAGGCTGACACACAGGCTGGCACTAGTGGCAGGCTGGCCTGGCAACTAAAATTAAATAACACTAGCAGACTGATGTAAAAAAAATGTAAAAAAAATTTACACTAATGTTACAACAGATATGAGTGATGGCACTGAGGATGGAAGTAGGCACAGTATATGCTGTGAGCCTGACACACAGGCTGGCACTAGTGGCAGGCTGGCCTGGCAACTAAAATTAAATAACACTAGCAGACTGATGTAAAAAAAATTTTTAAAAAAAGTTACACTAATGTTACAACAGATATGAGTGGTGGCACTGAGGATGGAAGTAGGCACAGTATATGTTGGGAGCCTGACACACAGGCTGGCACTAGTGGCAGGCTGGCCTGGCAACTAAAATTAAATAACACTAGCAGACTGATGTAAAAGTTTTTTTAAAAAAATTTACACTAATGTTACACCAGATATGAGTGGTGGCACTGAGGCTGGCAGTGGCAGACTGGCCTGGCAACTGAAATTAGATTACACTAGCAGACTGATGTAAAAGTTTTTTTAAAAAATTTACACTAATGTTACACCAGATATGAGTGGTGGCACAGAGCAATTAATCACAGTATATGCTGTGAGCCTGACACACAGGCCTGCTGGCAACTGAAATTAGATTACACTAGCAAACTGATGTAAAAGTTTTTTGTTTTTTTTAATTTACACTAATGTTACACCAGATATGAGTGGTGGCAGTGAGCAAGTAGGCACACTATATGCTGTGAGCCTCACACACAGGCTGACAGGCAGGCAAATGCAATTAGATTACAAAAAAAAAAAACGACTGAAGTTCTAGCCCTAAAAAGGGCTTTTTGCGGCGCTGTCCTTACAGCAGAGATCAGATGAGTCCTTCAGGACTGTATTGGACACTGAATACACTAGCCTAGCTATCAATTTCCCTATAAAATCACCAGCAGCAGCACTATCACTCCTCTCACTAAGAATGCAGGATCATAATGAATCTAAAATGGCTGCTGCCCCGGAGCTGGGAGGGTCTGGGAGGGAGTGTCTGCTGCTGATTGGCTGAATTGTGTCTGCAGACTGTGAGATACAGGGTCAAAGTTTACTCAATGATGACGAATAGGGGGCGGATCGCCCGCCGCCTCGAACGCGAACAAGCTAAGATCGCCGGGAACTTTTCTCCGGTGTACTGTTCGTGACATCACTAGGCCCAACTACAAAGGGTATTGAGAAATAATACAGAGGAATCTAATAGGAACTTCCAGCTATCCAAGATGGAGGATCCCTTCCAAGAACGGGATACCCTCCTAAACTCCTCCGTGATCAACGTCAGCAACTACTGGAAAACCCTAATGTGAAAAGAATGACTGATGAAAACAGAATGACGTTTGTGACGACTTATACTGGGGATAAAAGAGAGATAGCGCCTGTAATTAAAAAACACTGGGATATTATCAGCACTGACCGATCACTCGCCTTATTGAATATGCCTGCTCCACGAATAGGTTATAGAAGGGCAAGGTCTCTGAGAGATATTTTGGTTCAAACTGACCCACAGAAATGCTATAAGAAGACAACCTGGTTGGATACCACAAAACCTGGTGTATACTGTTGCCTGGGTTATACTACTTGTGGAGGTCTCATCACTGAATCCTCCTTCACACATCCTTACAGAAGAAAGACCTACACGCATAAGTATTGCCTCACATGCACTACTACACACATTGTGTATTTGCTTCATTGTACGTGTGGTCTTTTTTATGTTGGGAAGACCTGTGACGACCTCCGCACACGTATGGCAAATTATCGCTCTGCCATCAGGACAGAAGAAGGGAGATTCAGAATAACCGGTTGCACAGCACTTCCAGGAATTTCAACACAGGGTGACAGACCTTAAAGGGACACTAAACACCTGCTTAAGATTTTCTTAACTAACTGTTTCTGAGGAATCAAAATAAACTAATACACTGTTCTCAATGCTGTATATTTATCTTACTACAAGCTCTTCAAGAAGACTCTTCATATTTTCTATGCTTATCCACAGCTTGTATTTTCCTACCTATGGTGCCATCTTGTAATGTGCGTTCCACACAGGCACTGCAGTCACATGACACGTATGCACAGCAGCTTCTTCTCTCACTGATGTCATGCAACTTATTGAAGGCAGCCAAATTGTCCTCATATACTGCAATGCATTACAGTGAATGAGCATTGACAAAGTTTAATTTTATGTGTGTAATACAGTGCTTCTTATTGTATAAAACCTGTTTTCAACATGGTATGTACCTGAACAGATCTCCACAGTCTTTGTTTCACTCACTGTTTATAACTGAAAGAAGCAATCACCAGCCCAATGTTCAGTGGCAGAGGGGAGGGGGAGGAGGGAGGGGGGAAGGGGAGAGAGTCTATCAGCTGTGTTTTTTAACTCACTGTTATTTAGAGAGATCTCTGTAATATCCAAGGAAATATTTATCTGTGTGTTCAGAGATCTCTGAATAACAGTGAGTTAAAAAAAACGGCTGCTAGACTCCCTCCTCCCCCCTCCCCTTCCCTCCTCCCTCCTCCCCCTCCCCTCTGCCACTGAACATCGGGCTGGTGAGGTGATTGCTTCAGTGAGAGAAGAAGCTGCTGTGCACACGTGTCATGTGACTGCAGTGCCTGTGTGGAACGCACGTTTACAAGATGGCACCATAGGTAGGAAAATACAAGCTGTGGATAAGCATAGAAAATATGAAGAGTCTTCTTGAAGAGCTTGTAGTAAGATAAATATACAGCATTGAGAACAGTGTATTAGTTTATTTTGATTCCTCAGAAACAGTTTAGAAAATTTTAAGCAGGTGTTTAGTGTCCCTTTAAGTATACGATCATTGATCATATACCCCCTATGACTAGAGGGGGCGACCGGAATAGACTACTCCTCCAAAGGGATGCAAGATGGACTTATCACCTTGAAACTCTAATTCCCAAGGGACTTAATACTCATTTGGATTGGCAGGCATTTCTATAATATACCTTTGCCCTTCTGTCAACTATTTTGGTTTCCATTTTTGAGAGTCATCTTAGATCCATTTTTGAGAGCCACCTTCCATCTTGTTGAGAGGCACATTCCATTTATTCCTTGGAATTTTTTACTTGGAATGTTATAGCTCATATTCTAACCTTTCACACATTTTAGCTTTAATCTATTACGGCTAGATTTAGAGTTTGGCGGCCAAAGGGGTGCGTTAGCTACGCATGCTTTTTTCCCCCCGCACCTTTTAAATACCGCTGGTATTTAGAGTTCACAGAATGGCTGGGTTTTCAGTGCGTTAGGCTCCAAAAAGGGAGCGTAGAGCATAATTTAACGCCACTGCAACTCTAGATACCAGCGGTGCTTACGGACGCGGTCAGCTTCAAAAACGTGCTCATGCACGATTCCCCCATAGAAAACAATGGGGCAGTTTGAGCTGAAAAAAAACCTAACACCTGCAAAAAAGCAGCGTTCAGCTCCTAACGCAGCCCCATTGTTTTCTATGGGGAAACACTTCCTACGTCTGCACCTAACACCCTAACATGAACCCCGAGTCTAAACACCCCTAACCTTACACTTATTAACCCCTAATCTGCCGCCCCCGCTATCACTGACACCTGCATATTTTTTTTAACCCCTAATCTGCCGCTCTGTAAACCGCCGCTACCTACATTATCCCTATGTACCCCTAATCTGCTGCCCCTAACACCGCCGACCCCTATATTATATTTATTAACCCCTAATCTGCCCCCTCAACGTCACCTCCACCTGCCTACACTTATTAACCCCTAATCTGCCTCACTCCCGCCTCAATAACCCTATAATAAATAGTATTAACCCCTAATCTGCCCTCCCTAACATCGCTGACACCTAACTTCAATTATTAACCCCTAATCTGCCGACCGAATCTCGCTGCTACTGTAATAAATGGATTAACCCCTAAAGCTAAGTCTAACCCTAACCCTAACACCCCCTAATTTAAATATAATTTAAATCTAACAAAATAAATTAACTCTTATTAAATAAATTATTCCTATTTAAAGCTAAATACTTACCTGTAAAATAAACCCTAATATAGCTACAATATAAATTATAATGATATTATAGCTATTTTAGGATTTATATTTATTTTACAGGTAACTTTGTATTTATTTTAACCAGGTACAATAGCTATTAAATAGTTAATAACTATTTAATAGTTACCTAGTTAAAATAATTACTAAATTACCTGTAAAATAAATCCTAACCTAAGTTACAATTAAACTTAACACTACACTATCAATAAATAAATTAAATAAAATACCTCCAATTACCTACAATTAAACCTAACACTACACTATCAATACATTAATTAAATACAATACCTACAAATAACTACAATTAAATAAACTAACTAAAGTACAAAAAAATAAAAAAGAACTAAGTTACAAAAAATAAAAAAATATTTACAAACATTAGAAAAATATTACAACAATTTTAAACTAATTACACCTACTCTAAGCCCCTTAATAAAATAACAAAGCCCCCCAAAATAAAAAAATGCCCTACCCTATTCTAAATTAAAAAAGTTAAAAGCTCTTTTACCTTACCAGCCCTTAAAAGGACCTTTTGTGGGGCATGCTCCAAAGAATTCAGCTCTTTTGCCTGTAAAAAAAAACCATACAATACCCCCCCAACATTACAACCCACCACCTACATACCCCTAATCTAACCCAAACCCCCCTTAAATAAACCTAACACTAAGCCCCTGAAGATCTTCCTACCTTGTCTTCACCTCGCTGGGTATCACCGATCGGTCCTGGCTCCGAAATCTTCATCCAACCCAAGCGGGGGCTGGCGATCCATAATCCTGCGGCTGAAGAGGTCCAGAAGAGGCTCCAAAGTCTTCATCCTATCCGGGAAGAAGAGGGGATCCAGACCGGCAACCATCATGATCCAAGCGGCATCTTCTATCTTCATCCGATGAGGAACGGCTCCATCGTGAAGACCTCCAGCGCGGATCAATCTTCTTCCTCCGACGTCCAACTGAAGAATGACGGTTACTTTAAGATTAATCAGATTGAGCTCACATTCTATTGGCTGATCGGAACAGCCAATATAATGCGAGCTCAATCTGACTGGCTGATTGGATCAGCCAATCGGATTGAACTTGATTCTGATTGGCTGATTCCATCAGCCAATCAGAATTTTCCTACCTTAATTCCGATTGGCTGATAGAATCCTATCAGCCAATCGGAATTCGAGGGACGCCATCTTGGATGATGTCCCTTAAAGGAACCGTCATTCTTCAGTTGGACGTCGGAGGAAGAAGATTGATCCGCGCTGGAGGTCTTCACAATGGAGCCGTTCCTCATCGGATGAAGATAGAAGATGCCGCTTGGATCAAGATGGTTGCCGGTCTGGATCGCCTCTTCTTCCCGGATAGGATGAAGACTTTGGAGCCTCTTCTGGACCTCTTCAGCCGCAGGATTATGGATCGCCAGCCCCCGCTTGGGTTGGATGAAGATTTCGGAGCCAGGACCGATCGGTGATACCCGTCGAGGTGAAGATAAGGTAGGAAGATCTTCAGGGGCTTAGTGTTAGGTTTATTTAAGGGGGGTTTGGGTTAGATTAGGGGTATGTGGGTGGTGGGTTGTAATGTTGGGGGGGGGTATTGTATGTTTTTTTTTACAGGCAAAAGAGCTGAATTCTTTGGGGAATGTCCCACAAAAGGTCCTTTTAAGGGCTGGTAAGGTAAAAGAGCTTGGAACTTTTTTAATTTAGAATAGGGTAGGGCATTTTTTATTTTGGGGGGCTTTGTTATTTTATTAGGGGGCTTAGAGTAGGTGTAATTAGTTTAAAATTGTTGTAATATTTTTCTAATGTTTGTAAATATTTTTTTATTTTTTGTAACTTAGTTCTTTTTTATTTTTTGTACTTTAGTTAGTTTATTTAATTGTAGTTATTTGTAGGTATTGTATTTAATTAATGTATTGATAGTGTAGTGTTATGTTTAATTGTAGGTAATTGGAGGTATTTTATTTAATTTATTTATTGATAGTGTAGTGTTAGGTTTAATTGTAACTTAGGTTAGGATTTATTTTACAGGTAATTTAGTAATTATTTTAACTAGGTAACTATTAAATAGTTATTAACTATTTAATAGCTATTGTACCTGGTTAAAATAATTACAAAGCTACCTGTTAAATAAATATAAATCCTAAAATAGCTACAATATAATTATAATTTATATTGTAGCTATATTAGGGTTTATTTTACAGGTAAGTATTTAGCTTTAAATAGGAATAATTTATTTAATAATAGTTAATTTATTTTTGTTAGATTTAAATTATATTTAAGTTAGGGGGGTGTTAGTGTTAGGGTTAGAATTAGCTTAAGGGGTTAAACAATTTATTAGAGTAGCGGTGAGCTCCGATCGGCAGATTAGGGGTTAATTCTTGAAGTTAGCTGTCTGCGAAGTTAGGGAGGGCAGATTAGGGGTTAATACTATTTATTGTAGGGTTATTGAGGCGGGAGTGAGGCGGATTAGGGGTTAATACATTTATTATACTAGCGGTGAGCTCCGGTCGGCAGATTAGGGGTTAATAATTGTAGGTAGCTGGTGGCGACGTTGTGGGGGGCAGATTAGGGGTTAATAAATATAATATAGGGGTCGGCCGTGTTAGGGGCAGCAGATTAGGGGTACATAGGGATAACGTAGTTGGCGGTGGTATACGGAGCGGCAGATTAGGGGTTAAAAAATGTAAATATAGTGGCGGCGATGTGGGGGGACCTCGGTTTAGGGGTACATAGGTAGTTTATGGGTGTTAGTGTACTTTAGAGCACAGTAGTTAAGAGCTTTATAAACCGGCGTTAGCCCAGAAAGCTCTTAACTACTGTTTTTTTTTCTGCGGCTGGAGTTTTGTCGTTAGAGTTCTAACGCTCACTTTAACCACGACTCTAAATACCGGCGTTAGAAAGATCCCATTGAAAAGATAGGATACGCAATTGACGTAAGGGGATCTGCGGTATGGAAAAGTCGCGGCTGAAAAGTGAGCGTTAGACCCTTTAATGACTGGCTCCAAATACCAGAGGGCGGTAAAAACCAGCGTTAGGAGCCTCTAACGCTGGTTTTGACGGCTACCGCCCAACTCTAAATCTAGGCCTTAATGTATTAGCTCCACTAATTGGTCACTGTCATTCGCTAAACAAATTTTTTTTAACTTTTTTGCTATTTTGTCCAAGCCGTAATTAACTTATGGATGCTCTCTCTTTTTAAGGTTTATGATTGCTATGGCAACTGTGAGGCGTCTTTCGTTAGTTCATTATGTCTTTTACATTCGACCAAATTACACATGCCGATATTTTCTCAGCCTGGCTTCTGTGCGTGAGCCGTATCCATATGTTATTGCTGTTACTATTATTGTTGTTCATTATCACTATTTACTCATAATGTTCTGTTGAGGAGTATTCTTTATTCACATAAGCCGACCGCCCTTGTCATTGGAGGTGATTTATCCAATCGCCTTTGTCCCTCTAACCTATGTTTGTTTATTAGGTTGCTATGGCAACCATTTAGGTACGATCGGTTGCGGCATATGTGGTCTAATTACACTCGTCTAGTATGTGTATGTTTTACTGACATTTCTTCTGTTTGCGCATACATTGTGTTTTAAAAAGATATATTCTTTATTTCTCCTTTTTAATTCTTTAACAGCTGTGGCCCACGCTGCCCAGGGTGATGATGTCACTGCTATGGGCGTGTCTACTCGGGAGAACGTGACGTCCAGTTGCTGCACGGTCTTTTTAGCTTGGTGAAGGGTAAGTTTCAGTGTATACACGATTTTTTGTCTGAGGACGGCCTTTTTTTGGTCCAAAAACGTTCACTAATAAAGTAAGGTATTGTTAAAAGGATTCCCATAGGAGAGTGCTCTGATTTTTTATTATATATATATATATATATATATATATATATATATATATATATATATATAATGTTAATGAAAAATAAATATCTTTACCTATATATCTATATGAAAAGATATATTTTGTGTATATATATATATATATATATATATATATTTATGAATAGATTTACAGGTACATCTATCTATTAGGGATGGGCGAATGTTTCTAAAAATTCAAAATTTAAAACAAATTTTGATACATTCGTTCTAATCAAATTTCAAATGTTTATAAAACATTCTAACATTCTATTTTCGATTTTTCATTTTTTCAAATTTTTTAATAACATTCGAGAATAATAGAATGTTTAGCTATGTATTTTATATCACAATAAATTTCGAAATGTAATATTCTAATTTGAATGTGACGTTCGAATTCAAAATAGTATTTCTAGTCTAACACTGTTTTATAAATGTAATATTCGAATTTGAATGTCACATTCGAATTTGAAATAGTATTTCTAATCTACAGGGCCGATTTATCAAGCTCCGTATGGAGCTTGATGCCCCTTATTTCCTGAAGGCTCGCCGGAAACAGAAGTTATGAAGCAGCGGTCTTAAGACCACTGCTTCTTAACTTGTCCTCCTGCTCTGAGGCCGCGGACAGAAATCAACCCGATCAAATACGATCGGGTTGATTGACACACCCTCTAGCGGCCGATTGACCACGAATCTGCAGGGGGCGGAATTGCACCAGCAGTTCACATGTGTGGCGTATCATGTCCGCTCGCACATTAATAAATATACCCCTACAACTGTGTTTTATAAATGTAATATTCGAATTTGAATGTGACATTCGAAAACTGTAAATAACATTCGATAATAGAATTTTTACCAATATTCTTATCAACATTCGATTGTGTAAATCGAATTTCTGCAATAACATTCGTTCTGACATTCAAATTCAAATATAAACACATTTGCCCATCTCTACTCTCTCTCTGTGTCTCTCTCTCTCTCTCTCTCTCTCTCTCTCTATATATATATATATATATATATATATATATATATATATATATATATATATATATATATATATATATATATATATATATACAGTATATATATATATATATATATATATATATATATATATACATTTTTATTTAAAATAAAATAAAAATACATATATATTCTCTTATGTTTAGATCATTGGAATGTGAAATATTTACAGTAAATACACAGTAAAACACATTATTAAATATTATTATAGAATTATTATTTGGACATACATATATATATATATATATATATATATATATATATATATATATATGTATGTCCAAATAATAATTCTATAATAATATTTAATAATGTGTTTTACTGTGTATTTACTGTAAATATTTCACATTCCAATGATCTAAACATAAGAGAATATATATGTATTTTTATTTTATTTTAAATAAAAATGTATATATATATATATATATTAGCCCTTTGCAGTCAAATACATTACAATATGCATATTCCTTTGAACCCTTATAATTATTTTTAAATTACAGGTATATGACAAATTTTTATTCGATAGTGTTGAAATGAGTGTAATAGTTTATTTTAATGTATTTATATTGTGTTTGGTGCCACTTTTTTTACCCTTAACCCCTTGCGCAACCCTTTGCGCAAGGTTTTCATTCACGCTAACCTGATGCACATTACAATAGATTGCACTCAAGCAAATACATTTACTTTCATCTTGTAATACACACGCAAGTTAACAGCTCTTGTGCACAAACGTTTGCGCACCACATGTAATAGTTGCAATACATATTTTATTTATTGTACCCCTATCTCTTTTTTCCTGTAATTTAACTCAAAACATTATTTTTTCAATGTCTATGAGAACTGGAAGTGTAGACTTATAGAAGTATAATTCTTCCACATACTACACAGTGATCATTGACGTAGTTAACTTTCGTCTCTAATTGACCTGAGTAGAGGAAATTATACGCTTTTAAAAGTGTAAATGTTTGGACTGCAAAACTTTGCTAACAAAATCCTTAATAAACATTTTTAAAACATTGATTCTGAATACAGATATTTTGCAATGTAGTGTTTAATTGCTGGTATATACTCTGAATATATTGGAATGCCCCTTTAAATAAATATTTTACCATATAAATCATATTCTATTCTACATTTATGAAAATAACATAATACCGGGTTTATTGGTTGCATAAGCATTCTGCATTGAAGAAAGAAAATCTTATCCATAATTTTATTATAATAAATTCTATTACAGCTTGCCTACAAAGGCTCTGCAAGATATTCTCATTGGAAATTGCCTAGCACAAATAATTTTTAAAACTACGCTTTAATATTGAAATTTACATTATATCTTAATCACTTGTCAGACAAAAAAATACAGTGGTGGTTGTTTTTTAAATTATTATTTAAATGCATTAGCTCTGCAATAATTACACATATAAATATTCTGTTGTTCAGAAGAAGACAAATTGAGCATTATGTTGCTAATATAGTAAACGTCAAACAATGTTTTAATAATTTATTTCAACATTAACAATTTTGTGACTAATGATTTTGCTAATTGCAAGAGGTTTGATTCATCATACATTAATGCAAAACTGCAATGGTAATTATTTAACCCTTTAAAGGGACATTAAGCATTAGATAAATATTAGGCTAGATTACAAATGGAGCATTATTTATTACTCCCGATTGTGCGTTAAATTTGTTATAAGTAACCTTTTTATGCGCGTCGGGTAGCGAATGTATTACAAGTTGAAGGTAAAAAGTTTTTGCATGAGTGCTAACCTGACGTGCGCAAAAAACGAACTTTGAATATTGCCACAGCGTTAACGTATTACCCCCATAGACCTCAATGGAGCACAAAAAGTGGAAAAAACCTAACACCCTTACTCGAAAGCACCCTTATATATCTGATGTTTTTTGTTTTGTTTATATATATATATATATAATGAATATCTTTTTAAAAAAAACTTAGAACATATTCCCCTATTTGAAGAACATTTGAATGTGAAATATTTACAGTAAATACACAGTTAAACACTTTATTAAATATGAATAGAGCATAAATATGATTTTTCATGTTTTCAGCTATTTGATGGCAAAGGACTCCAGTGCACTTATATATATATATATATATATATATATACATATGTATTTATGGGTTACTATGTGTATACATGTCTGTAAATACATACTGTATATACATATACATATAAATACATATAAACACACATATAAACATTGTTGAGTCCTTATAACTTTTGAATACAATATTTTTTTAATAATTTTTATTAGACAGTGTTATTATGAGTGTAACTGTACCTTTGAATGTAATTTTGATGTGTTTTGCGCAACTTTTTTGACTTGTGTAACAGTTAACTAGAGCTATGAAGTCGAGCTATCCCAACGTGCGTTGACTTCAATTGTGCTCTAGCGTACTCGTTTACTTTCAACTTGTAATATTTGCGCTAGTTCTGACACTCACAAAGAGCCATAATAAACCCCGTAGCGCTCACGCGCAATAGATAGGGCCCATAAAGGCAGCACCATCCTTAAAAGGATTTAGTGTTTAGGCTCCTTTTAAGTATGTGTGATGACAATATATTTATCACATATGAGGACCACGTTTTCTCATCTGGGGGGGCTCTTTTGGAGCTTATCACACCCCCTTCCTGCACTTACACCATATTCCTAGTGGTCTAGAGCTCCGGGGAGGCTTGGGACATGGGGAGTTTAAGTTTAATGCAAAAATGGTTGAGAGGGAGCGCTTAGGGACAATACTTGAGTCGCTCTACAACAAGCATATAAATAGTAGTAAGGAAGAGCGCCAAAATATTGTGAGTGTAAAATTTAAAATTTAATGAGTGCGAATAAAAGCTTTAAAACCTATATAGGTGTGCCTTCTATGCACAATGCATAATAATACATAAAATAAATTAAATCTTATACACAGAAAGTGTCTGCAGTAGATACAGATGATAAAATAAATACAGACTTAAACGTATAAGCTGATATACAGATAGCAGGTCTGCCATCTAAATAGCCTAGGTGCACCTATTGGCTAAATGACTCAAGTCCAGTGACCAGATCCTGACTGGTCAAGATACAATCGTATGGATGAATATATCCAAAGATAAATGTGTTGTGATCGTGTAATAATCCAAACTAGTGAAGTGGTGAATAAGAGAGAGGAATCTGCAGAAAGGGGGATGGAGCACAGCCAAGGGGAAAAAACAGCAATCTAAGTGCAGATTTAAAAACACTTAGCACTTTATTCACATAAAAAACAAAACATCAAAATGCGCACTTACAGACTAAACCCTCAAACATGTGAGGTATGTAATGACAGATTTCATATAGATGTCCACCAGAAAGCAATATTCCACATGCAAACTGTTGTGAGACTCCAGTATTCCCTTGTCACGCTGTGTATATTCAGCCCACTATAGAGTAACACTGACCGGGGTTCTTTATTTGATACTACTGTGTGTTAGAAATGCCTACAGCGTTATGTACCCACAGGCAATACCCATCCTACATTCTGACGTATCCTTTATAGGGAGACCCGGTATGATTCTCAACCAATGGGATCACTCCTACAGAGGACACACCCACATGTACCAATCGCCGTATTAATGGCCACCGATAATGCTTAAAAGTATTACAAATTTAAACAATGTGAAAACTCAGAGTGAAAAATTCCATTAATACTTAAAAGGTAATGATAAAAATAATAACAAATAAAGCAGCACATATTTAAAAAAAAGCGGCACATATTTAAAAAAGGGGAGTAATCTTAAAAGGCACCTCTAAAAACATAGAAAAATCTTTAGAAAACAAGTCAAAAGTGCATATAAAAAACAATATATGGTATAACATAAAAAGCCAGTCAAGTAATCTCATTTGGGCTCTAATGTATATAACCCATATTTCTTATGTACTGGAAAAATGAAATAAAATATAAAAACACACATACATAGGAGAAATATATAACTAAGTGCGGCCCCTGGTCGTATATTACCCAAATAGATAAAAAAAAAACTATAGAAACAACTCTCATTCTTCATATGTCTGGAAAGGCAGTTAGATCAATATCACGATTGAGACCTCCTGGACCCATAGATTCGAGTCTATGGATCCAGTATGTCTCTCTTTTTCTCAATTCTAATAGTCGATCACCTCCTCTCACTTTGCTCTTAATATGTTCTATGGCTACAACAGTGAGCCCAGTGCTGTCCCTATTATGATGCTCTAGAAAGTGGGCCAAGACCCCATGACTATCCAACCCACTTTCTATGTTCCTGAGGTGTTCCCCAAATCTCGTCTTTATTGGGCGGGAGATAGACGACATAGCAGGTCCTGCATGTCATCAGATCTTTGATTTTATAATTGTTATCTCCCTTGGAAATGCCAAAGGACTTGTTTTGTGGATTTATGTGAGCGCAGCACTTGCAGCTTCTCCTACCACACTTAAAGAAACCGTTTGTATGTTATGATGAAGTGCTGAAGTCTCCAAAACTCCAAAAGTTATGAAGAAAGTGCACGAGGTTCAAATTAATCCAAATGTGTTTAAAAAGTGTGTTAAACAATTGTTCAAAATCTGATGGCAAAAATAAAAATACAATAAAAACAAAAAATGAAAAATGTAAATATGAAAGATATAAAAATAAAAAAATGTAAAAAATATATAAAAAACAATAATGTCCAAAAAAAAGGAGTGATACCAGTAAGCAATCAAAAAATGAAATGTGAAAAAAATCTGAAAAATATGAATAAAGTGTCTAGTTGGAGCTGTGTATATGAGATCCAAAAATAATGATTTCCTCAATGTGAAACTCTCCTTGAGTAGAGGTTGAAATTGACGTGCCTCTACCTGTAAAAAAAACAACAAAAAATAGTGCAATACAGCAGAAAACAGTGATATAACAATGGAATAAGGCTTACCAGACTGTTGATGCATTTCGGCCCTCAAAATAGGGCCTTTCTCAAGGATCTCATATACACAGCTACAACTAGACACTTTATTCATATTTCTTAGATTTTTTCACATTTCATTTTTGATTGCTCACTGGTATCACTCCTTTTTTTTTGGGACATTATTGTTTTTTATATTTTTTACATTTTTTTATTTTTATATCTTTCATTTTTACATTTTTCATTTGTTGTTTTTATTGTATTTTTTATTTTTGCCATCACATTTTGAACCATTTTTTAACACACTTTTTAAACACATTTGGATTAATTTGAACCTTGTTCACTTTCTTCATAACTTTTGGAGTTTTGGAGACTTCACCACTTCTCTAGTTTGGATTATTACACGATCACAACACATTTATTTTTGGATATATTCATCCATACGATTGTATCTTAACCAGTCAGGATCTGGTCACTGGACTTGAGTCATTTAGCCAATAGGTGCACCTAGGCTATTTAGATGGCAGGCCTGCTATCTGTATATCAACTTATACGTTTAAGTCTGTATTGATTTTATCATCTGTATCTACTGCAGACACTTTCTGTGTATTAGATTTAATTTATTTTATGTATTATTATGTATTGTGCATAGAATGCACACCTATATAGATTTTAAAGCTTTTATTAGCACTCATTAAATTTTAAATTTTACACTCACAATCTTTTGGCGCTCTTCCTTACTACTATTTATATGAGTTTAAGTTTAATCCCTTTTAAAATAAAATAAATAAATAAAAGCACCCACTTGTTTTAATGCACAACATATAAATACCCCTTCTAACAGACCATCAAAAAGGCCTAGAGACCCCCATGATCTCTTGTTTTAAAGCCCCTTAATGTCTCTTAAAAATAAAGCCCCTATATAAGTTTTAATAGCCAGGTGATCACTGTAGTAATAGTGATCACCTGGTGTGAATAAACATATATTTATTTTCATATAGCCTAGGCCTGTGGATTCAACAGCTTTGAATACAGATTTTAGTGTGTTGCACTTTCACAATAATAAATCCAGCTCTGAAAATAGCTGAAGGCTGTGAGCACCCATATTTATCTGCATTCAGCAGCTAACTAAGCTGCCAAATTAACAGGCCTAATTAAGGCTCATGGGAGCCCCTATGTGCAGAGAAAAGTTACATAACTAAATCTAAAAAATTATTTATCTATGTGGATAACCCCTTCTTTTTTCTATAAATATTAGGGGAACAAAACATACACTATTGTTTATAACCTTGTTTGCTAACATTTTAATTAAAAAATAAATAAATATATATATATATATATATATATATATATATATATATATATATATATATATATATATATATATATATATATATATATATATATATATACGCAGCTGGAGAGCACTCTCCCTTCTTAGGTCAATCTGCCAGGGTGCATGCAGGAGTTGAATAGCAATGAACGAATGGCAGCACTCACTTGTCCTTTTAAATGTGCAATCTATTTTGTGACGTTTCAGGGACAGTATCAGGTCTGAGGAAGGGGATACGGTCCCTAAAACGTCACCAAATAAATTGCACATTTAAAAGGACCAGTGAGTGCTGCCATTCGTTCATTGCTATATATATATATATATATATATATATATATATATATATATATATATATATATATACATCTTCCAGCTTAACCCACCCGATGCCGACAGCCTGGGTGCAAAGATAAGGCAGTATAAAGGAACAGACGTTTGCACTCACAGGTCTTTTTTTTCAAACTTTTAATGTGGAACGTTTTCCGGGTATTATAACCCCATCACCAGCATGCTGGTGATGGGGTTATAATACCCCGAAAACGTTCCACATTAAAAGTTTGAAAAAAAAGACCTGTGAGTGCAAACGTCTGTTCCTGTATATATATATATATATATAAATATTTTTTCCATACTTTTTTTTGCATGTTTCTTACAGCAATGGTATATACATAAAATTATAGTATAGATTGAATCTACTGAGAAAAAAAGATATATAATATGTGTGGGTTTGTCTCTAGACCCGATTCTCTAAATTTCACTGGCCTGACCTAGCAAAATTATCTTAGACTGGGTTACCCAACTGGAATCCACATGCGGCCCTCTGCACTAGTTTTTGTGGCATCCTTGAAGAGCAGAACTAAGTACATGTGCCATAGTTTTTGTGGTCCCAGAAAAACGCATGACTAATGTTTAGATTGGGAACTTTTGTTAGGTGGGCAAAAAGGTGGCCACAATTTAAAACAACAAAAAGTATAAACATAATATTTTAAAACAATCAACATGAACTTGGCATTCACTCTAGAGCAGCATCCAACTACAATTCATTTTTTGGATGTTGCTCTCAAGTCAACGCTAAAAATACATATTTGGAAACAGAACCTTATAGGAAGGACATAGCAGGGAATACCATACTCAGGTATGGTTTTTGCCAATATGAAAAACAGAAAAAAGTGCTCCAATGGTGCAGAAGATCACAATAATTGTTGGAAATACATCACTCTACAGAATGATACTCACAAAAGCGGCGCACTATGTGGCAGTGCAAGTCAGGTAGGCTGGATTGATCAGAGCCCACCAGCTGGCTCACTCCAGATCGTGGATATACCAATGGTTGCAGCAAAATAAAATATAAGGAAGGAGGGGGGAAGGTTACTCCAATAGTGCATGAAATCACTACAAAATAGAGAAAATTCCCCAAAACCCTCCAAAGAATATACTCACAAAAGTGGCGCAATATATTGCAGTGCAAGTCAATCAAGAAGGGTTAATATGAGCTCCCTCAGGCATGGTTCTTGCCACCCTAGACACCTATTAAGGTCTATCCCTAGGGAACAGTTCATGCGAGTCAAAATAAACTGCACTAAAAACGAAGCATGTGATAAACATATGGGATAAATGATGGAAAGGTTACAGGAAAGAGGTTACACACAAGACATTTTGAATCGGTCATGCTAAAGTGGAAGAAGTGCCTCACCAGTCATTTTTGCAGTATAATAGGAGAAGGGATAACAAAAAAGTTGAAAATGGTAATAATACCTCTAAACCCTGATTTGTAACTAGCTTTAGCAATGATTATCATAATATATGCAAAATCCTAAACCAGTGTTTACCCATATTACATGAGGATCCTGTTCTAAAACAGATACTATCTAATGGCTGTAGTTTTGTGTCCAAGATGACAAAAACATAGGCAATATGTTAGTACCATCTATGTTACAAAAAACAGAAGGGCAAAAACTATAGGTAATCTGTTAGCACCATCTATGTTGCAAAAAAACAGATGTTAACCCTATGTGGTTTTCAAGAAAGAAGTGTTGCTTCAAAAGCCAGGCCAGGAGATGTAGAATGTGTCTTTATGTTAAGAAAGGAGAAACTTTTGTCTCCACAGCAATGGGCACAACTTATAAAATGAGAGCCATATAAACTGTAATAATGCACCGTTTTTTTTTATTTTCTGACCTGAAAAGCTGCCACAAATAATATGTAGGGCTTACCAAAAGACCCTTGAAAGATAGGTTTCTGTAGCATTTACGATCCATTGAAGACCTTGACACTAAAACCCCTATTGGCAGGCACTTGATAAATATTCATGAAGCAAATACTAATTTAGTGCAGATACAGAGAATACCTTGTATACCAAAACAGGGGGTGCAGAGGTGAGGCTGTTAAACCAGAGTGTAGTGTTTTGTATCTTCCATTTAATCACTAGATATCATCTGGGTCTAAATTCCCAAATGGGTACCAACTTGTTTTATTAAAATGCTATCTAATATGGCCATTCTCTCTCTTCTTGACAGCCAACATTAATGTAATCCATGTTTAATTCATGTTAATTAGTAATACCAGTCAGTTCACTATAATCATTTTTTGTGTTTCCTATTGCGTGTATCAATTAGAAATTCAACTCAACATTTAGGGCCCCAGTTAACAAAGCCCAGATGGACAAGGTTCACTTCTGTAAACCTGTCCTTTCGGGATTGCAGCAAGCGTCTGCTTGTCCAGTGCCACCCCCTGCTCATGCTAGGCCAATGGCCCTCAACATTGATTCTGTCATGCTTTTCAAGAGCTGTATCTCTGAAATGCTCATAATTTTCAAAACCTTGTAAATTGCGTTAAATGATTTAAAACCTTTGGAATGCAGTTCTTAACTACTGATATTTATGCTATTAATTTAAAGGGAAAGTTTACTCAAAAATGTTCTCCCCTTTAATTTGTTCCCAATGATCCACTTTACCTGCTGGAGTGTATTAAATTGTTTACAAGTATTTCCATTACCCATATATTGGCATTTTAAATAGTTTATTTAGCCTTTGGTATGCCCACCCAAGCTGTGTTAACACAGCCAGCAGAAGAAATTACACTCCCAGTGGGTTATAGAAGAGATAAGGTAATAAAATGTTATTTTTCCATTATTCTCTCCAAGTATTGGTGATTGATTTATGGACAGATATAAGATAAAAAAGCAGGTATATGTATACAATGTGATAAAGTTATGAGATCTGAATATACCTACAAGCTCAACCCATTTTATTAGGTTGTGGTTTCAAAGCACAAAATCAGCTCATTCATATACACAAATAAACCTTAAAAAAGCAAATCTCATACATTTTATACTCTGCTGCTGGTAAAAAAAAATTGTAAACACATTAAGGAAAAAGCTATTTTATAGTATACTGTCCCTTTAATGCTCCTGTAATCAAAATGATTCAAAGATGTCCAAGCAAACTAGTTTCATAGATAAAGTCATTGTGAGCCATCATTTTTGTGAAATAAATGTGATCACACATTTAGGCTCAAAATATTGATGCACAGTGAACCATACAGCATTTTTTTTTTTACCTCTGGTTTTCACCATAAAAAATACCATTCTTCAAAAAAGAAAGGGCATAATGTTACACACTGCTAGAATAATCTTATTACATGCAGCATTTTGCCCCCGTGCCACCACTGGTGGGGGAATCAGGGTCAGTGCAGTGCCTGGCAAACAGTTTATTTTAAATAGATGAGATGCCCATGTACCTGATGACAATAGTAAGTCACCATATGGGGACATTACAGAACATTTGCAGTGTGCACAATGCAAACAGTTGTTTGTTTGTTTTTTTTACTTTAGCTTTTATCAGTGCCCACAGTAATCAAAGAGCACTGCACTTGAGATTCAATTTCTACATTAAAGTGATGGTAAACTTTAGCTAATCAAATGCCATATATGTTATATTTGCAATTAAAAAAATATACATATATATGCGTACTTCTTAAAAAAAAATATATCTGTGAAAAGGGTTAAATCCATGCCTATAGTAATGTTTTTATTATAATGTTATGCCGGCCCACTGCTAAGAACTCCTTTTTTTTAATGACAATTCCAATGAACACCCAATCAGTGTGTGTGTCATATAACACTTTTGAAGTCCAGTCCTTTGAAAACCCTTAAGAAGCCTATGTGGAGAGTATGCGGAACGGCTCTCTATGTCACAGCCCATCCAAAAGAGGAAATGAAGGGAGGTAGAGGAACAGAAGATATCAAGTAGGATTTATAAATCTTTTTTTAAATAAAATATATATTCACTTTAAAAAAAAAAAAGTATAGTAGTGTATAGTAGTTGTAGTGTACAAACAAAATAATATATATATATATATATATATATATATATATATATTATTTTGTTTGTACACTACTACACTACTATATTTTTTATTGCAACATTCTTAAAGTCTGAAATTTCCCATTACTTTAAGAAAATAAAAATATTAAAGCTTGTTATGTGTGTGGGTATAAGCGTGTGTACATAAACATACTTACATATGAATGTTTTGTACTGTTTGAGTGTATCTGTTTGTATATATGCACGCTGTGTTGTCTACACCTACTCTGCTCTGCATTAAAAAAGCTGTGTCCTATCAGCGCACTACCCAGTTCACTGTGCACTTTGTGGGTTGCCCAGAGACAGATTTACAGCCCAATTGCCTGTAGATACAAAAATCTGAAGTGCCCCCCACGCTCCTTGCTCACCGTTCACCCTTGTGCTGGCAACCTTAACTAACATGGCTGCCAGCAGTGAAATAAAAGCACTGTAATGGTGTGGTGTGCAAAACGCCTAAACAGAAGGCTGAGGTTGCTGTAGATAATGAAGGTTCCTAATCTGGTCAGGGGAACCACTGAGGGGGCTAGTGGTGTCTACAAATGGTAAACAGAGGAGAAAATCACAGCATATTAAATCATGGATCCATGATGCCTGTGTATACTAATAAAAGGCTTGACAAACAGGTGTTTAGATGTACAAAGGATTAGCCTTCAAATAATCAGACTCCTGACTTTGGAGTATGTGTTAATGCGACTGCGCATACTGTTATTCAGTAAAGGAAAGGATATCCGTTATACTTGTATATATACATTACTATATGAGAGTAGTACCAGTGACAAAGTCCAGCATTAGTGTCCAAATGGATGGTGATATAATTAGTGTCCAAAGTGATGTATCAACATTTCCAATTCTGTGTAGAACAAAGTCTGTGCGAAACTGTAGAAAAACGCAGGAAAAAACACAAAAATTCCAGTGTGTGTACACAGTGAAATTAAAAAATAAAAACTGGAAAAATGACAAAGATGTGAAAAATTAAAAAATGTTGAAAAGATAGTGAAAAAATTATATGAAGTGATGAAGTGACAAACTCTGAGTATTTATTTGATGGGCGTGGTCCTCAAATAAGATCCTAGATGCTCTTTATATCTTCCTATACGATTTTGAGTATCCCTATAAAAATTAAAAACAATAGTGTAGATTGTACAAATATAATGGATAATAGTGGAATTGTGCTTACCAGCTGTGTCGACGCGTTTCGGCCTATAAAAGGCCTTTTTCAAGACAACAAAGTTGTGTGTACAATGATGGCTTTATATAGGGTGAGTAATTAGATCAATAATGATCGTTTGGGGGCCAAGCAGTGAATTGTGAGATGCCCACTTCCTGTTTGGTGTCTTGTGGGTATTGGTAGATAACGAAACTTAAAAACAAGACTAATATTGGTGACTTAATAAACCTTACATTAAAGAATTAAACTGACATATATATGAGGACTCATATTGTGTTTATAGTCATCCACAATGACCTGACCGCTGTGTATATTTATATCTTGGCCGGACGTGATCCCGTGATATCATATCCGGTTTCGGATCGATTACATCCTTTTCGGTTACACCGGAAGTGTGTGCAGATATTATTAAGGACTAGAGGATGTCTGCCTGCGCTCTAAAAGCTGACTTTATTAGAGATCAGGAACAGGATCTTGAGACAGGATTGATAAGTGAGCAGGATGGTTATATAATGTGATTGACCAATCTCTGATCTGTGCGGTGCATATATACAAAATAATAATAAAAAGTGCATAAATCATGATTGTGTTTCATAGGCATAATGTAAAAATATGTGCATAAAGCCTTGCAAGAGTGTAAATATGGATTTAGCGCTCTTGTTCTTGTGCTGATATTACTATGTAATTAAAATGTTAGCGCTTAAAAAAAATTCATGCTAACATCTAGAGGTCATATAGCACGTCCCTGCTGAATCCCTTCACACAGTATAACATGACATTTAAATAATATATAGTACATATCTATCTATTTATATATATTTATATATATGTGTGTGTGACTGGAAGGATTCAAAGGTAGATAGAAAAATAGATACATAGATATAAAAAAACACGGAAATGGGCTTAATTCCAAAATGAACTGGGTACACATCCCATGACCCTGCAAATCTTACAGGCTGGTGCTCACCAGCACTCACAGCCAGCTGCACAACTTTCAGTAAGCCCGGGTTAAAAGCCCATAGGGAAAATAACAAAACAAAATTATTAACACAACCCATATAAAGTCTCGCCGGAAACAAAAGTTAAGAAGCAGCGTATGTAAGCCTCATCCGCCAGTGGTTTCTGTATTGCTGCAATAATGCCAATAAGGGATTGCTGTGTTAAAACAGTATTTGAAGCAAAAAATCTGAGATTTTGCATATCTAATTTGCATATCTTACCCAGAATCCTCTTGTGTATTGGTAACAGTGTACATAGAGTTTTACTGGGGAAAAGCAAGCGGGGAACTTGCCTAGATTTGCTAATTTTCTATGCAAAAAATGTGTATTGATTTATATATATATATATATATATATATATATATATATATATATATATATATATATATATATATATAGTGAACAGGGTTTGTTCTAATAGCGCTTGCAGAAGATGTTCCTCATATGCATATGGTGGGGAGAATACAAATATCCCAAATGAGTTATAGATCAAATAGATCAAATAAATGCTAATAAATGCTCACCTGTTGGATCACAGGACTCAGCAATCAGCGTCGAGTGAATGATATCGGTATTTATAGACACAAGGAAGGTACATCACATAAGAACAAAAATAATAAAAGAATATATACAACGTGAATTGGTGTGTATATATCTTATTAGTAATCTGGACCAAGAGACAACAACTGGAATATGTAGGACTTTTCTGTTCTTACCACTCTGTATGTTTGGACAGAGGGTAGGGGTTAAGGAAATTCCAATTTTTTAAGCCTCATCCGCCAGTGGTTTCTGTATTGCTGCAATAACCCCATTAAGGGATCGCTGTGTTTAAACAGTATTTGAAGCAAAAAATCTGAGACTTTGCATATCTTACCCAGAATCTTCTTGTGTATTGGTAACAGTGTACATGGAGTTTTACTGGGGAAAAGCAAGCGGGGAACTTGCCTAGATTTGCTAATTTTCTATGCAAAAAATGTGTATTGATTTTTATATATATATATATATATATATATATATATATATATATATATACAGTATATATATTTACATATATATATATGTGTGTGTGTGTGTGTTTGTAAGTTTCAAACATATTTCTAGTATCAAATTCACTTAATTTCAATGATATTCTGTGTTGAAGAGATACCTAGGTAGACATCTGGAGCACTACATGGCAGGAAATAATGCTGCAATATAGTTGTGATGATAGCAGGATGTGATGTCACTAGCTGGTGGGCGGGGCTTAGGTCCGGTGTCTGTGTCGCAGTTAGTTTAGTACAATCAACCTGTCTGGATGTGTATTGCTATGCTCTGTAATAAAATAGAGTTGTACCATCATTGCTGTGTCCTGCATATGTCCTGCATCTCATGACATGGTGTCAGAAGTTCTGGACTACGCTTCTGTTTCTGATGATGACGATGTCAAAGTTTACCCCACCTGAGCCTTTTGACTTTTCTCAGCCTGCAGCTTGGCCCACATGGCGTCAGCGGTTTCAGCGCTTCAGGATTGCATCCAAACTGAACAAGGAGAGTGGTGAAGTACAAGTTAATTCTCTTTTATACTCTATGGGGAAAGATGTAGAGCCAGTGTTCAATGCTTTTACTTTCCAAGAAGGGGAAGAAGTTAACTTTGATATAGTTATGGATAAACTCAGTGCCCACTTTGTGCCCAAAAGAAATGTGATTCATGAGAGAGCTTGTTTTCACAAACGTAATCAGCGTGTGGGAGAATCTGTGGAGTCATTTTTGCGCAGCCTGTATGAATTAGCTGAATTCTGTGAGTTTGGTGTTGCTAAAGAAGAGCAAATCAGAGACAGAATAGTTATTGGAATTGCAGATGCTGAAGTCTCCCTGAAGCTGCAGTTAGAGCCTGATTTAACATTAGACGGGGCTATTAGGATGGCCCGCCAGAGTGAACTGGTGAAAAAGCAAAGTGCTGATCTGAGGTCTGAGAGTATTGTGGATGAAGTGCAACAGTCTAGGAAAATTACTAGTGAAAGGCACAGTGTGAGCGGTAGATCTAAAGTACTGGAAAGGCCTAGAAGTGGATGGGCGCAACATGGCCGATGCACACGGTGCTACCGGGCTCATGATCAGAGTGCTATATGCCCGGCCAGAGATAAAAGATGCAGAAAATGTAACAGAATAGGCCATTTTGAAGTGGTGTGTAAAACTGAATACATTAAGGAGATGCAGGTGGACAGTGACCAGGAGGGTCAGGAAGTGTCTTTTGTGGGGTCTGTTGTGGAACGGACAAGCTCAGAGGAAGATTGGAAAGTTACCTTTACTGTAATGGGAGCCAATGTTGATTTTAAGATTGACACAGGAGCAGATATCACTGTAATGTCTTTTGCTGAATTTATGAGACTGCCTCGACAGCCCCAGCTGGCGAAGGTTACTACAAATGTTCATAGTCCTGGTGGCCGCATTGATTGTGTGGGGAAATTTCTTGCCAGCTGTGAGTACAAACAAAGGAAGTTCACCATGTGGGTGCATGTGATCCGAGGTCAGTGTGTTAACAGTTTATTGAGCAGAAAAGCAGCCTGTGACTTGGGCCTCGTGGCCAGAGTGAATGAGATCTCTGAAGATATGTTTGGCGAGTTGGGCCTACTGAGCTGCAAACCTGTCCGTATAGCACTTAAAAGTGACGCAGTCCCGTACAGTATTTCTACTCCTCGTAGAATTCCGTTCCCGCTTATGCCTCAAGTGGAGAAAGAGCTCATGCGCATGAAGTCTATGGGGGTTATTGAAGAGGTTGTTGAAGCAACTGATTGGTGTGCCCCCATTGTTCCAGTTGCAAAGAAAAACGGAAAGGTGCGCATCTGTGTGGACCTGAAAAGGTTGAATGAGGCAGTGAAGAGGGAGAGATTTGTGCTGCCGACACTGGAAGATATAGCCCCGAAGTTGGCTGGGGCGAAGTTCTTTTCCACATTAGACGCTTCTAGCGGCTTTTGGCAGATCCCCCTGGATCCAAAGTGCCGCAAACTGACTACCTTTATCACTCCGGTAGGTCGGTTCTGTTTCTGCAGACTTCCCTTTGGGATATCCTCCGCTCCTGAGATCTTTCAGAGGGAAATGAGTTCTCTCCTGAGTGGCCACGTGGGCACAGCAGTCGTCATGGACGACATTCTAGTGTATGGGTCTACAGTGGAGGAGCATGATCAGCGTTTGAGTTGTGTGCTGCAGGCTATCAAAGAGTCTGGGCTGAAGCTGAATAAAGAAAAATGTCATTTTAGGAAAACTGAATTATGCTACTTTGGGCATATCATCAACGGGGATGGCATCAAGCCGGACCCCGAGAAAATTCGGGCTATCGAACAGATGAAAAGCCCTTCTGATGTACATGAGCTGAGACAGATATTGGGCCTAGTAAATTACGTGGGCAAGTTTCTTCCAGATTTATCTACAGTTTTGCACCCTATCACAGAGTTGCTTAAGAAAGATGTTGCCTGGGTCTGGGGACCCTCACAAGAAAAAGCGTTTCTGCATGCTAAGTCCCTGCTGGGGTCTGCCCCAGTGCTGGGGTTCTACGACCCTTCAAAAAAAACTGTGGTTAGTGCTGATGCAAGCAGTTATGGGTTGGGGGCTGCACTCCTGCAGCTGAATGACAACAAACTACAGCCCATCGCCTACTGTTCCCGCACACTGACGGCTGCGGAGTCAAAATACGCTCAAATTGAGAAAGAGTGCCTGGCTGCAGTTTGGGCCTGTGAGCGCTTTCAGCGTTATCTAGTGGGTTTGGAGAAATTTAGTCTGGAAACTGACCACAAACCGCTAGTCCCTCTTATCAATTCTTATGACATCGACAAAACACCCTTGAGATGCCAGAGACTTTTAATGAGACTGCTCAGGTTCAATGTTCAGGCAGTGCATGTGCCGGGGAAGCAGCTGGTTGTGGCAGATACACTGTCCAGGCTCCCGCTGGCTGCTGCTGAAGAATCCTCTACAGAATCGGATGTAAAAGTGTATGTTGATTCAGTTCTGGCCTCTAAGTCCATTTCTTCAAGGAAACTGGAAGAGATAAAGAAAGAGACATATTTGGACACAGATCTGCAAGAAGTTATAAGGTACATAAGAGATGGCTGGCCCGAGAGCCGGGCAGCCTGGATGTCTTTAAATGCTTACCAGCCAGAGAGGTCGCAGCTCACGGAGCTGGAGGGGTTGGTGCTGTTCCAAGACCGTATTGTAATTCCTGTCAGCATGAGGAAGGAGATGTTAAACAGGATTCATGATGGCCACTTAGGCATTACAAAGTGCAGAGAAAGAGCAGCTACAGCTGTGTGGTGGCCTGGGATCAGCTCCGACATTGCAAATCACGTGTCTAAATGTGCCTTTTGCCGGGAACGCCGGCCTACCTACTCAGAGAAGGGAGCCCTTAATGTCTACTCCACTGCCTGCGGGGCCGTGGCAGAAAATAGCTGCTGATTTGTGCGAACTGCACGGGAAAAAGTTTCTTGTTGTTATCGACTACTATTCCAGGTATTTGGAAATAGCACCCCTGAATGATATCACAAGTCAGGCCGTTATCATTCGCCTGAAGAGCTTGTTCGCCCGCTGGGGCATTCCAATGGAGCTGGTGAGTGATAATGGCATGCAGTTCGCTTCTACAGAGTTCAGTGCTTTCAGCAGGGAATATGATTTTGTACATTCCACGTCAAGTCCACATTATCCGCAGGCCAACGGAATGGCTGAAAGGGCAGTTCAAACAACAAAATTCATCCTAAAGCAATCTGAACCGTACCTAGCCCTCTTGTCATACAGGGCGACGCCCATTCAAGCCACCGGGTTTAGCCCGGCACAGCTGATGCTAGGACGCCAGATTCGCACCACTTTACCCTCAGTGGGTGTCTTCAAGCCGCCTGGCCCTGTTCCTCGGGACGAAGTCCGTAGGAGGGATGAAGAGGCCAAAAAGGGTTATCGTTTCTTCTACGACAGGAGACATTCTGTCAGGCCTTTACAGGAACTGAAAGCGGGCCAAAGTGTCAGAATTAAACTGGATGATGAGAAGAAATGGAAGACGCCTGCTATGGTAGTGGGCCGCTCTCCAGAACCAAGGTCTTACACAGTCCTTACAGAGGGAGGGACGGTTACACGCCGTAACCGAAGACATCTTCAGCCTGTACCTGAGAGTCTGGAACCGGATACCTCAGTACCACCGCCGGTGGGATCTCCTGTTCTAAGAGAGGTGCCTTCCCCTCAGCAAGATCATAGCGGGGATATATCTTTGCCTCCAGCAGACTCTTGTTCACCATCTTCTGTATCAGAGGACAATTCATGCAAAGTTACATCAAGCGGAAGAGTGGTGAGGCTTCCGGCCCGATACAGGGACTGACTTTAGCTAGAACAGTGACCGGAAGTATGGGCAGAATAATCCCATGGTCACTGTGGACTAGGGTAGTCTACCCCGATGTCCAAGTCAGGATGTAATTTGTTTGTTCATGTTTTCTAATCTATCTGTTTTTATAATGTTCTAAAACAAAATGTTGTGTATACCCTGTTGGTGTACCTTGTTGTTTAATATATGTGAATGTATGCTTTGCCTTTGAAAAAGGGGAAGATGTGATGATAGCAGGATGTGATGTCACTAGCTGGTGGGCGGGGCTTAGGTCCGGTGTCTGTGTCGCAGTTAGTTTAGTACAATCAACCTGTCTGGATGTGTATTGCTATGCTCTGTAATAAAATAGAGTTGTACCATCATTGCTGTGTCCTGCATATGTCCTGCATCTCATGACAATAGTGCTCTTTAAAATGGATAACATTCTTGCAAAATTGCTGCCATATAGTGTGACAGAAATGGTCTGGCTCCTAGCATATGTCCCTGCTTTTTAACAAAAGATACCAAGTGAACAAAGAACAATTGATAATACAAGTAAATTAGAAAGTTGTTTAAAACTGCATGCACTGTCTGAATCATGAAAGAAAACATTTGGGTTTTATATCCCTTTAATGGGCTCTTTTTCACTGTACGCAAATTGTACTTTTTTTTTTATCTCCCACTGTTATGATTTGGCACCTTTGTAAACTTCTAGGTGGTGTTATCTTTTACGGCAGCAGTTTTAATGACAATTGACTGGCCGAAAAAACATTAACAACAATGTAAGCTCAGCATGTGAAACATATAATGTATTTATTTATTTTACTTGTGTTACGGTGTATATGTTTTATCTTAAGATATATAGCCTGGATACACTATTTTCTAAACATGCATCAAGAAAATTTAATACAACAGCACCACCAACAGGATAATCCAATACAGAAAGTTAATGTCTGATTATATATTTTCCAATACAAATTTGTGTTTTCATAATATGTTTAAGATACACATAGCACTGCATTGGTTTTAAAAACTCTATTGTTGCATTAGTAAATATACCATATACTATTTATTTGTATCCCATTTTTAGATCATTTATAAGACTGTATTAAATTACAATAGTATCTGTTTAAAGGGTAGCAATTTCTGAGTATAAAATGTGTATAAATATTACATAGTTAGATGTGGTTGAAAGAAGTCCATCCAGTTCAACCAATACAAAGACATCCTACTTGATTTTATTTATATATATACATAAAGTATCCCACAAAAGTGAGTACACCCCTTACATTTTTGTAAATATTTTATTATATCTTTTCATGTGACAACACTGAAGAAATGACACTTTGCTACAATGTAAAGTAGTGAGTGTACAGACTGTATAACAGTGTAAATTTGCTGTCCCCTCAAAATAACTCAACACAAAGCCATTAATGTCCAAATCGTTGGCAACAAAAGTGAGTACACCCCTAAGTGGAAATGTCCAAATTGGGCCCAAAGTGTCAATATTTTGTGTGGCCACCATTATTTTCTAGCACTGCCTTAACCCTCTTGGGCATGGAGTTCACCAGAGCTTCACAGGTTGCCACTGGAGTCCTCTTCCACTCCTTCATGACGACATCATGGATCATCATCATCATGGATGTTAGAGGCCTTGCACTCCCCCACCTTCCGTTTGAGGATGCCCCACATATGCTCAATAGGGTTTAGGTCTGGAGACATGCTTGGCAAGTCCATTACCTTTACCCTCAGGTTCTTTAGCAAGGCAGTGGTCGTCTTGGAGGTGTGTTTGGGGTCATTATCATGTTTGAATACTGCCCTGCGGCCCAGTCTTGGAAGGGATCGGATCCTGCTCTGCTTTAGTATGTCACAGTACATGTTTGCATTCATGGTTCCCTCAATGAACTGTAGCTCCTCAGTGCCAGCAGTACTCATGCAGGCCCAGACCATGACACTCCCACCACCATGCTTGACTGTAGGCAAGACACACTTGTCTTTGTATTCCTCACCTGGTTGCTGCCATACACGCTTGACACCATCTGAACCAAATAAGTTTATCTTGGTCTCATCAGAACACAGGTCATGAATCCAGGAATCCATGTCCTTAGTCTGCTTGTCTTCAGCAAACTGTTTGCAGGCTTTCTTGTGCATCATCTTTAGAAGAGGCTTCCTTCTGGGATGACAGCCATGCAGATCAATTTGATGCAGTGTGCGGCCTATGGTCTAAGCATTGACAGGTTAACCCCCCACCCCTTCAACTTCTGCAGCAATGCTGGGAGCACTCATACGTCAATTTCCCAAAGACAACCTCTGGATATGACACTGAGCACGTGCTCTCAAACTCTTTGGTCGACCATGGTGAGGCCTTACCTGAGTGGAACCTGTCCTTTGAAACCGCTGTATGGTCTTGCCCACCGTGCTGCAGCTCAGTTTCAGGGTCTTGGCAATCTTATTAAAGCCTAGGCCATCTTTATGTAGCGCAAACAATTCTTTTTTAAAGATCCTCAGAGAGTTCTTTGCCATGAGGTGCCATGTTGAACTTCCAGTGACCAGTATGAGAGAGTGTGAGAGTGATAACACCAAATGTAACACACCTGCTCCCCATTGACACCTGAGACCTTGTAACACTAACGAGTCACCTGACACCGGGGAGAGAAAATAGCTAATTGGGCTCAATTTGGACATTTCCACTTAGGAGTGTACTCACTTTTGTTGCCAATGGTTTAGACATTAATGGCTGTGTGTTGAGTTATTTTGAAGGGACAGCAAATTTACACTGTTATACAGGCTGTATACTCACTACTTTACATTGTAGGTAAGTGTAATTTCTTCATTGTTGTCGCATGGAACGATATAATAAAATATTTACCAAAATATGAGGGGTGTCCTCACTTTTGTGGGATAATGTATATATACGGTAATATATATATACACATATATATATATATATATATATATATATATATATATATATATATATATATATATATTACATTTAGTTTGTTTTGCTGTTTTGCAGGGCTGTTTAAATGTTTAAATTAAATTATCATTGTATTCTCAGAAATAATACAGCAAAGTTTTGTTAGGTAAGCAACTCAAGGATAAAATAGTTAACAAGGAAAAAAAGTTATTTAACTATAATAATAAAGTAAACATTGATATAAATGTGCAAGTGTTTTATATATATATATATATATATATATATATATATATATATATATATATATATATATATATATGTGTGTGTGTAAATATATATATATGTATGTATGTGCATGTACTGTATGTGTATATATATCTATGTATGTGTGTATACAGTATATGTATGTGTTTATATGTATGTATATGTATATATGTATGTATATGTATGTATATGTATATATGTATGTATATGTATGTATGTATATGTATATATGTGTATATATGTATATATATATATATATATATATATATATATATATATATATACAGTATATGTGTGTATATATGTATGTATGTGTGTATACAGTATATGTATGTGTTTTTATGTATGTGTATATATGTATATGTATATATATATATATATATATATATATATATATATATATATATATATATATATATATATATATATATATATATATATACAGTATATGTGTGTGTGTGTATGCATGTATGTATGTGTATATATATATGTGTATATATGGATAATATAAGGGTTAAATCCATATATATGTATATGTATATACACTCACGGCCACTTTATTAGGAACACCTGTTCAATTGCTTGGTAACACAAATTGCTAATCAGCCAATTCCATGGCAGCAACTCAATGCATTTAGGCATCTAGACGTGGTGAAGACGACTTGCTGATTGGTGCCTGCACACATTTGTCTCTTGTGATTGACTAGATGTATTCAGCTAGCTGCCAATAGTACAATGCTTAGCTTTAGCAAAGGATAACAAGAAAATGAAGCAAATGTGATAATAGAAGTAAATTGGAAAGTTGTTTAAAATTATATGTTCTATCCAAATCATGAAAGAAAATGCTGTGATTTCCTGAACCATTAATTCTATGCTTTGTATTTTTATTTGGCAATATGAACAAGTGGGTTTAAATAAGGTGAATGTGTGGTTTACTGGCAATGAAAAAAGCCTCTATTCTCATCCAAAAACAAACTCAAGTATCTTCAGTTTGCCAGACACTACTGGAACTTCAAATGGGATTGAGGTTCTATGGTAAGATGAAACCAAAATATAGCTTTTTGGCAATAAACAACAGAGGTGGGTTTGCCACACACAGAGAGGCAGCCATATGGAAAAGTACCTCATGCCCGTTGTGAAATATGGTGGTGGCTCTTTAATGTTTTGGGGCTGTTTCTGCCAGAGAACCTGGGCATTTTGTTAGGATACATGGCATAATGGACTCTATTAAATACCAACAGATAAATGGGCCATAGTTGGATCTTCCAGCAGGACAATGATCCAAAACAAGAATCAAAATCAACACAGAAATGGTTTAATTACCACAGAATCAAGGTCTTGCCATGGCCACCTCAGTCCGCTGACTTGAATCCCATAGAAAACCTGTAGGTAAAAAAGTAAAGAGGAGAGTCCACCAGCGTCAATCTCAAAATTATTTTTAAAAGATCTTTTGTGTGGTACTCCAAGACCACCACCATTTGAAGGAGCAGACCATTCTCTTTCAAATGAGGGGTCTTAGATGTTTGTAACTTCTGAAGAAACTGAGATTGAGGGGTTTGAACATTCTACCCCCATCTAGCTCTCTTGCAGCTACCAGTGTATCCTGGTTCAGCCCCCTTTGTGAACAGGCAGTGATGTGCAGTCACTAGAGGCAGGGCTTCACCTCTCAAATGGGCAAAAATATATATTTTTAATGGCTTTAAAAAAAAAATTGCAATTTTTTTTTTCACAGCTACATGTTGTACAATGGAGAGGCACAAGCAGGTCTGCCCTCCATTACACAACATGCTGCGCCACCTACCGGATGAAAGTGGTTAAGATCATTCCATGGCCCATAAGTGCTTATTTGAGGAAGGCCTCTTTGGGGCTGACCCAATCCAGTGAGAGGTATCAGTCAGGGGAACTTAGGGTTTGGGCTGGATGTTAAATCATATAAAACAAAACAAAAACTGAAAAAAAATACTTTCATTTATTTTGTTGCTGCCCTGTGCAGCTGCCAGCTTTGATTTAATAAAAAAGAGAGTTCTGTACTCCCCCTCCAAGTGCAGTGGAATGTTCCACTGTCACTTCCTTACAGAGCAGGAAGAGATGCAGAGAGCAGTGTTTTAGCCACATTTTATTGAAGTAAGTTCTGCAACCTTAGATTTTGCTGAAAGGGATTCTGTTAGTGAAAATGATAATTTAATGAATGTGGTTTAGTGTTTTTTGTTTTTTACTCTTTTACAGCAGTTTAAGGATCATTTTGTTTACTCTCTCACAACATTATTATATAAAGCATGTTAATGTAAAATGAAACCAAGCAGTTTAGAATGAGTTATAGCAAATATTCTCCATGGCTCCTGTAGCTATAGTATTTAATTTAAACCAGGGATTCCTTAGGTGTATGTTGGACAACCCTGATGTAGACAACAAATAATAATTTATTAATGCTCCCATTCATATGTGCTGTTCTATTTCAGATATTTAAAATAGATTGTAGACTATTAGCATTTGATAGTCACTTAAAATATTTCTTAAACATTCAGTGGTGCCTCCCCCATTTCAGTGTCCCCTCTCTCCCCACTTATGTGTCTCTCTCCTCCCTCTGTCTCCCTCACTCCCCTCTGTCTGTCTCTCACTCCCCTCTGTCTGTCTCTCTCTCCCCTCTGTCTGTCTCTCTCCCCTCTGTCTGTCTCTCTCTTCCCTCTGTCTCTCTCTCCCCTCTGTCTTTCTCTCTCCCCTCTGTCTCTCTATCTCCCCTCTGTCTCTCTCTCCCCTCTGTCTCTCTCTCTCCCCTCTGTCTTTCTTTCTCTCCTCTCTCTCCCCTCTGTCTCTCTCTCTCTCTCCCCACTCTGTTTCCCCTCTGTCTCTCTCTCATCTGTCTCTCTCTCTCCCCTCTGTCTCTCTCTCTCCCCTCTGTCTCTCTCTCCCCTTTGTCTCTCTCTCTCTCCCCCTCTATCTCTCTCTCCCCTCTGTCTCTCTCTCTATCTCCTCTGTCTCTCTCTATCCCCTCTGTCTCTCTCTCTCCCCCCTCTGTCTCTCTCTCTCCCCTCTGTCTCTCTCTCCACTCTGTCTCTCTCTCCCTCCCCTCTGTCTCTCTCTCTCTCCCCTCTGTTTCTCTCTATCTCATCTGTCTCTCTCTCTCTCCCTCTCCTCTGTCTCTCTTTCTCCCCTCTTTATCTCTCTCCCCTCTTTCTCTCTCTCCCCTCTGTGTCTCTCTCTCTCTCCCTCTGTCTCTCTCTCTCCCCTCTGTCTCTCTTTATCTCTTGCACCCTCTGTCTCTCTCTCTCTCCCCTCTGTCTCTCTCTCCCGTATGTCTCTCTCTCTCCCCTCTGTCTCTCTCTCCCCTCTGTCTCTCTCTCCCCTCTGTCTCTCTCTCTCTCCCCTCTGTCTCTCTCTCTCCCCTCTGTCTTTCTCTCTCCCCTCTGTCTCTCTCTCTCCCATCTGTCTCTCTCTCCCCTCTGTCTCTCTCTCTCCCCTCTGTCTCTCTCTCCCCTCTGTCTCTCTCTCCCCCCTCTGTCTCTCTCCCCCCTCTGTCTCTCTCCCTCTGTCTCTCTCTCTCCCCTCTGTCTCTCTCCCCTCTGTGTCTCTCTCCTCTGTGTCTCTCTCTCCCCTCTGTGTCTCTCTGTCTCTTCCCTCTGTCTGTCTCTCTCTGTCTCTTCCCTCTGTCTCTCTCTCTCCCCTCTGTCTCTCTGTCTCTCCCCTCTGTCTCTGTCTCTCCCCTCTATCTCTCTCTCTCCCCTCTGTCTCCCTCTCTCCCATCTGTCTCTTTCTCTCTCTCTCCTATGTCTCTCTCTCTCCTCTGTGTCTCTGTCTCTCTCCCCTCTGTGTCTCTCTTCCTCCCCCTCTGACTCTTTCATCCCTTATGTGTCTCTCTAACCCTCTGTGTGATTGTGTCTCTCTCTCTATCTCTCTAACCCTTTGTGTCTCTCTCTCTCCCTCCCCCCCCCTGTCTCTCTCTCCCTCTCCCCCCGAGTGCTTTTCTGTGTTTCTGTCTACCTTTTATTTATTTAATTAATGAATTAGTGGTGCCATCTGAGGATGTGGCTTTATTTAAAGGGGTGGGGTCAAGCGTCCCACCATCTTTAAATTTCACCAGCCACCAGCTGGATCAAGAGACATTTTTATATTTACTGAATAATGAAAGAATCTATAAGCATAATTTGCAGCATTAAAGTAAAAAGTATGTTTTAAACATATTTTAATGGGCCTGGATTTCTAGATCTCATAATCAGAGCAAGCATTGTGTTATCTGGCAAGAGTTTCTGTTACAATCCTTTAGACTAAAATCAGATGTTTACTAAGTTGACCAGTTTTCCAAGACACCATTTAAAGGGACATGAAACCCATATGTTTTCTTTCATGATTTAGAAAGAGCATGCAATTTTTTTTTTTTAATACTTTATTTATAACCAGCAGAGGATACAATGAAACCAGATTACAACTCTTGCGACACGCAGGGCCAAGTATCACATGTTAAACAAAATGAAAGGAAAACAGGCGCAATTTGAAAATTATAAATATAATAGAAAAAGCATCCATACTGGGCTGCATACTCTACTGGGGTTTTTTTCCTTTCCTTTAAACCCTTTTCTTTTCTCTTCTTTTTTCCCCTTCTCCTTTCTGTTCCTTTTAGCACCACTAATAATCTAAACATTCTAATAATAATAAAAAAATAAATAAAAAAAAAAAGGTGGGGGAAGGTGGGTGGCTGGGAAAATGTGCAGTGAGTGCTACCACATCCCAAGCAATACTATCTCCGAGTTCCTAAATGGATAGATCATCATGTACTCTATTTCACTCGGTGGAAATATTTTAATGAACACTGACCATATATACAAAATACAAAATGCCTTATTTGTAAATATGCAAAAAATTCGTTGTTAGAAAGCCTAAATTCTCTTTTCAAACTATCAAATGTTTTAATATTATGTCTATCCCGATCTATGATCTGCGAGATATTACTCAGGCCTAAGGTATGCCACCTCTGGAAAGGTGCCGATTGCAATCCCGCTTGGAATTTTGGATTTCCTTTGATTGGCATATAAGCAGAGATACCCCCTTCAATAGATAATATCCTGCAGATTTTTCTCCAAGCCAGTAAAGGATACATTAATGTCTTAAATTTTTTAATTTCCTGGGGGATTATCTTAGAGTTACAATGTATTACGGCTAAAGGGAGATATGGTGAACTTACATTTTTTTCAAGTTCATTGTTTGTTACATAATCTTTATTTAAAATCCAGTCAACTACTGTTCGAGCAAGAGCAGCTAGGTTATACATTTGTAAAGTGAAAGAAAGGGTAGGTCTTGTAAGGGCGCTAATAGCTGAAGATACTTATGTGAAATAATTTATATTATCTGTGATAAATATTTGTGAAAAAAGAAAATAGGAACAGTATCTAAAAAAACAAGTGATTTATTTGATTACAATATGGTTGGAAAAATAGAGACGTCTCTAGTACAATTCAATAAAAAAACAATAATAGAATATAGCATAAAAATGATAAAAAGTTGTACTGCTTAGTACTTCATGAGAAATTTAGATTAATGTTTAATAGTGTAGTCACGAAGAAAATTCTGTTGGAGTGTGACTAAACAGTTAGCCAAGATTTCTCGTGAGTTATTAAGTTTGTATACAGTTACACATAAAATTATATTTAAAATACCAATGTCGGCTTGATAAGACTTCTGCAAAGGCTGTATATTGCCCAAAAAATTAAAATGGAGCCTAAAGAGGAGCTGTGCATAGGAGGAAAATTATATCGGGTTATGCTCTAGCTCGGATTGAGTCAATCCTTATATCTGTGTTCTCAGCGAACTAATTGACATGTCCATACATATGAACCAAGAGAAATGTCCAGTAATATTATACTGCTAGTAGTGTAGGATTATAGTTCGCAATCTTTAATGCAGATGGTACCTTATAGTAAGCTTTAAACAGCAGCAGGGAATCCTGTGCGTCCTGCGGCTCAGTTCCTCCGACAGTGTCCTCGTGTTGTTGGCGTCTGACGTCACACCCGATGTGCGGGGACTTGTCTTGCGTCTGCCAATCACTGCTTAGACAGTGTGAGTATCCAAAATGCCTTTTTACGTCTGATATTGTGTATTCACAATTCTTCTTCTATCAGATACCTGTACTTATTTAGGTACCGATCAGCAAAGAAGTATCCGTTGTGAGTAAGTTCACCTGCACTTAGTGCTGTTAGCACGCAGGTTCCGATGAAATCTTTCCTCAGTGTCCTCTGTTGATAGTCAACCCGGGTTGGTTCAAACAGCTGATAAAATAGTGGAGTCAAGAAAACAGTCCTCAGCTTCTACGCGTTTCACTCCCTCCAGGAGCTTTATCTTGATAAAGCTCCTGGAGGGAGTGAAACGCGTAGAAGCTGAGGACTGTTTTCTTGACTCCACTATTTTATCAGCTGTTTGAACCAACCCGGGTTGACTATCAACAGAGGACACTGAGGAAAGATTTCATCGGAACCTGCGTGCTAACAGCACTAAGTGCAGGTGAACTTACTCACAACGGATACTTCTTTGCTGATCGGTACCTAAATAAGTACAGGTATCTGATAGAAGAAGAATTGTGAATACACAATATCGGACGTAAAAAGGCATTTTGGATACTCACACTGTCTAAGCAGTGATTGGCAGACGCAAGACAAGTCCCCGCACATCGGGTGTGACGTCAGACGCCAACAACACGAGGACACTGTCGGAGGAACTGAGCCGCAGGACGCACAGGATTCCCTGCTGCTGTTTAAAGCTTACTATAAGGTACCATCTGCATTAAAGATTGCGAACTATAATCCTACACTACTAGCAGTATAATATTACTGGACATTTCTCTTGGTTCATATGTATGGACATGTCAATTAGTTCGCTGAGAACACAGATATAAGGATTGACTCAATCCGAGCTAGAGCATAACCCGATATAATTTTCCTCCTATGCACAGCTCCTCTTTAGGCTCCATTTTAATTTTTTGGGCAATATACAGCCTTTGCAGAAGTCTTATCAAGCCGACATTGGTATTTTAAATATAATTTTATGTGTAACTGTATACAAACTTAATAACTCACGAGAAATCTTGGCTAACTGTTTAGTCACACTCCAACAGAATTTTCTTCGTGACTACACTATTAAACATTAATCTAAATTTCTCATGAAGTACTAAGCAGTACAACTTTTTATCATTTTTATGCTATATTCTATTATTGTTTTTTTATTGAATTGTACTAGAGACGTCTCTATTTTTCCAACCATATTGTAATCAAATAAATCACTTGTTTTTTTAGATACTGTTCCTATTTTCTTTTTTCACAAATATTTATCACAGATAATATAAATTATTTCACATAAGTATCTTCAGCTATTAGCGCCCTTACAAGACCTACCCTTTCTTTCACTATACACTATTTTTAGATTGAAGGATCTAAAACACTGTAAGCGGTCTGATACTCTATATACCAGCGCACTATTTTTTCACAATCTTATACATTTGTAAGTCTGGTAATGCAAGTCCTGCATATTTCCTAGGAAATGAAAGGTTTTTTAATAAAATTCTGGGTTTTTTGTTCGTGCCATATATAGGCTCTCAATGCACTATTAATTTTTTCAATATCCTTTCTTTTAAGAATTATTGGAGTATTCTGCAGAATATATAATAACTTTGGAAGCAGGATCATTTTAAATGCAGCAATACGCCCTGAGATTGAAAGTGGGAGATTCTGCCACGATTTCAAACTGGCTCCCATCTCTCTAAGTACTGGTACTATATTAAGATCATAGCATTTGACTAAGTCAGGAGTAATCATAATCCCTAAGTATCTAAATGATTCTGAAACTTTAAATGGTATTTCTATCAGGGAATCGGAGTTCTTTCTGAGCCATAGTAGCTCTGATTTTGAGGCATTTATCCTGTAGCCCGAGAATGATCCGAATTGTTCTATAATTGAAACAAGTAAAGGTATGTTTCTTTGTGTGTTAGAGATATATAATAGGATATCATCCGCGTAAAGCGCTATCTTAAGCTCTGCTCTAGCTATTCTAATTCCTTCCATTTGCGCTCTTATCTCAATTGCTGAAAGTTCAATTGAAATATTGAAGAGAAGAGGAGAGAGGGGGCAGCCCTGACGCGTTCCTCTTTCCATCGGTATCTCTGAAGATAGTATGTTATTAACAATCAACCTCGTAAATAAATTTTTATATAAGTTCTTTATAAATTTAAGAAAGTTCCCTTTAAATCCAAACTTAAAAAGAGAGAAAAACAAATGATCATGATGGATTGACTCGAAAGCTTTTTCTGCATCAATAGAGACAATTGCTAGATCTGTAAGGTCCCCCTCTCTCCTCTGCCCTGCCATCTCAGTGGATTTAAAATAATCTATTGTAACTAATACTTCCCTAATTTTTGCTGTTAAATTACGTTTCTGTAGGAATCCTGCTTGATCTTTGTGAATTATTTCCGGAAGTACCAGTTGTAATCTCTTGGCTATAATAGAGGTTAAAATCTTATAGTCGGAATTTAATAGCGCTATGGGCCTATAGGACTCTTTTTTAGTCAGATCTTTCCCGGGTTTGAGAATCAAAGTAGTATAAGATGTACAAAATTGAGAGGAAACTGCATTTCCTTCAACAAACATATGGTTAAAAAGTTTACTTAACGGTAGGGCAATCATGGGTGAAATAATTTTATAAAACTCATTAGGTAATGCGTCCGGTCCGGGTGCCTTATTTAGTGGAAGATCCTGAATAGTCTTTAAAATTTCATCTTCCGAGATTGGGGAATTTACTATCAACATTTTTTCACTAGTAAGTATGGGGTGAGTAATTTTACTCCAGAAATCATCCGCTTTGGCCCTGTCTGAGTCCTTTAAAGAGTAAATTTCTGTAAAGTAATCAGAAAAATTTTTAGAAATATCTTTCGTATCTACATGAGTTTTCTCTTTATGGAGAAGCTTATCTATTAATGCGGATCTTTTTTCTTTTTTCATCAAGTTAGTCAGTAACTTTCCAGCCTTATTCCCGTAACAATAGAATCTTGCCTGAAGTTTGAGTTCCTTCTGAGTTTCTCTATAGATTAAAAATGTATCTCTTTCATTTTTTGCTCTAACATACTTGCCCCAATTCTCTGAGGAATTATTGAGCAGATATCGATTACATGAATTAATGACAAATTTTATCACTTCTGTTTCTCTAGATTTTAATGTTTTAATTCTCTTGGCATTGTAAGAAATCATTTCTCCCCTGAGAACTGCCTTTGCAGTTTCCCAGAAAATATCTGGCCGGTTAGCGTATGTTTTATTAAATTCAGCATATTCTTTATATTTACGTTTTATCCAGTTTTTAAATTTTAAATCGTTCATTAGCCATACTGGAAAGAAAAAGTGAGAGGATCTAGGCCGGAGTTCATTATATTGAATTTCTATTGTGATAGGGCTGTTAAGCAGATAGGTAGTATTTTGGCAATAACTTTCATTTTACATAATCTTTCATCAATAAGAAATAAATCTATTCTAGATAGAGTTTTATGAGCTCATGACAAACAAGTGAAATCTCTTACATCTGGATTCTGCTGTCTCCATATATCCCTGACTAATAAATTTTGGGAAATTCTTTTAAACATTTTGGTTTCTAAATTGTCTCGCTTATTCTTCCCTAGCATAGGTTTTTGTCTAAGTCTGTCTAAGGGGTGATAAGGAGCCATATTATAGTCTCCACCTAAAATTAGATAACCTACCGATTCAGAGATTATTTTTGACTGCAGGGTGTCCCAGAACCCTGGATCAAATACGTTGGGAGCATATATATTGCAGAGCGTATATAAGATTCCCTCTATTCTTAATTTTAAAATTATATATCTTCCTTCTGGGTCTGCGACACTCTGCAGAATTTCAAAGTTAATTTTTTTCCCTAATAAGATTGCCACACCTCTTTTCCTTTTTGTAGCTGTGGAGGCAAACACTTCCTTTACCCATGAAGATTTCAATTTTAATACTTCCTCTAAATTTAAGTGGGTTTCTTGTAACATAGCTATGTCGGTACCAATTTTTTGTAAATGAGCTAAAATTGATTTCCGCTTGATTGGAGAGGTGAGGCCTCCAATATTCCAGGAGGTTAATTTACATTTATCAGCTCTACCCATTTCACAGCCACCCTACAATCATCAAGCAAAACATAAACCAGGGGGAGGAGAAAAAAAAAAAAAAAACCCCAACACCGCCCATGTATTAAAGTGGATCTGCTGTTCCCCAGCATAGCAAAGAAAAGAAAAAAAGATTTCTAAAAATTTATACCCTCCTATTGCGGGATTTCCCTCGGGGGTCCTGCACTGCCCCACAGTGGAGCTTGGGCCTTGTATCATAAGTCTCACTGTTCCTCTAAATAAAAAATTCAACAGATATACTGAATAAATCACCTATTATCATGTTTCCCCAATTCTTCTACAAATTTTTCTGCTTTTTTTGCAGATTCAAAGAAGTGAACTTCATCATTAATTCTAACCTTTAATTTCGCTGGGTAGATTATAGTGGCGTTGTAACCTGCTTTAATGAGTTTCGTACAAATGGGGGATAGCTCTTTTCTTTTCCCCGCTGTTTCAGCGGAGAAATCCTGGAATAATAGTATATTATTTGATCCTAAAGCAATAGGTTGATTCTTCCGGTAATACTGAAATATTACCATCTTATCTTGGAAGTTTAATAATTTGGCTATGATTGATCTAGTTCTAGTCCTCCCTCTGACCTCATCAAACTGTTGTCCTAGTCTATGAGCCCTCTCGACTATTATTGGGGGGTAAGAAGGAGGTATTCCTAGTAATTGTACTAAGGTTTCGGAGATAAATTTTCCTGAATCTTCATATTGTTTCCCCTCTGGGACCTCTATTTTAGATTGTATTTTTGATAACATTATATCTGCAGCTTCTAATTTGGAGCTATGAATTGAACTAATATCCTCCAAATCTGATACTCTTTGCTCCGCTTCTTGGAGTCTATTTGAAAATTGACGAATTTCATTCGTAAGGGATGAAATATCTTGTTTAATCTCGAGTTTGAGAGAATCAAATCTTGGAACAAGAGCCTCAGTAATGCTAGCTACTAGAGATTGAATATCGAGGCCTTCCTTGTTGTAAGAAGGATTGGGGGAAAAGTGAATGAATATCCACCTGTGTTTCTATCGTGTTTTTATTTTTCTTATCTCTGTTCCTGGCCGCCATAGCAGGTGAAGGGGTCTTGGTGTGCGTGTGTAAAAATGTGTTCATATAGTGGTGATGTGGAAAAAAAAAAAAGAAAAGGAGGGGGATTGATTCCCCCACGTGTGAATAAGGGGTAGTGAATTCAAGTGTAGTATGGGTGAGAAGGAAAAGAAAAAAAAAAAATGGGAAGGGAAGAGGGTAAGTGGGGATTTGCTTGTGAGCTGTGGGGGTAGTCAGTGAGGATGTGCCAGAGGAGAAAAGTGTGATTTGTGGTGCTTTAAATTATGATGGCGTATTACTTAGTAACCTTAGATAGAAAATTAAATACTTTTTCCCCTAAGATAGTATTTCTCTCTTTTATTTCTTTTCCTTTACTTTTTTTCCTCCCTTTTTAAATGTGGAGAGCAGGAACTGTACCTAGTAAATTATTAGTTTAGATTCTATTTACCAATATTTGATTTAGTTTGTTAGTATAGTAAACCTGATATAGCTTAGTGAGATGACTAGTAAATAACAGTTATGGTAATCTTTAATATTACCTTTCTATCTCTCTAAGTTGAATATGGTGTATATAACATAAAAAGTTGCAGAGTGTATGTTACTTTACTCTTCAATATATCTTAGATCTGATCTATTCAAGGCTTTATATATCTAACAAGACAAAAAATTGTTAATTCAACACTCTAGCAATAGCCTTCCTGTTTATAACCAATTAGTATATCTTATACAGAGAGGATTACAATTATTTAATTTGTCCCTTTAAGAATACAATGATTTTTATTTAACCCCTTGAGTACTGCTTCCTTTACTATCAGTACTTATTTTCCTATTAATTTCAGCACCCAAATTTGCTCACTCTAATAGAGGAAGGTAAACTTATATTACTAAAGATAGAATTAACCAAGCATTTATAACACATATATCAGCCCTGCTAGACAGAAAGAAGTTATAGCTTTGCCCATTTGCAATTCTTAGCTAATTACTTAGCGTCCAGGTATCTTACTCCTTCACACTTCTTTTCTCCCTCCAGTTGCAGTGACCGGAAAAAAAAAAACCTTAGGCTGCCCTTAGATACCTAGGTTGTCAGAGGAGTTACACCGGAGAGAGTCCAGCTAGGCGTTTTTGTATTGGGGCTCAGTATAACAATATTTCATCCTCAGTCAGATAGATAAGAGAACAACAAGAAAAACCCTGGTCTGAGTCAGCTTCTAGTACACCTGTTACTGTCTAAGTACATTACCGGCTCTTGAAGTGTCCAGTGTCGGGCATATACTGTTGAGTTTCTCTGCACGTCTACCCCCCTCACGCAGCACCGGTGAAAGGGGGTTCCAGCAGCAAAGACAGCGTCCGATACCTCCCTAGAGAGGCTCCGTGCACTCAGATAGAAGAACAGCCCACTGATTCTCACAGAACCTGCCCCTCACGCAGCACCGGTGGGAGGGGGAATCAGGTAGCGAGATCAGTGCCTCTTGCCGCTTAGGATTTCTTTTACAGCAGCCTTGTGGACACAAGTGGAAAAGGGGGCATCGCTGTAGATGTTGTAGCAGCCAACAGCCTTACACGGGTCCAAACCCTCACGTAACACCGGTGGGAGGGGGTTACACAGACAAGGCAGCGCAATCACGGACCGCGACAATAAGCGCCTCTCGCTCTCCCAAGATGTCTCAGAGCACCTGGAGCCAGCAGCACCGCCAAAGTCCACCTCTCCCATCTCAGCTCGTCAAACCTGGTAAGTCAGCCATCCAGTGTAGCCGGCCAAGGCTCAGGGAAGGTTAGTGAGGAAAGATCTCTTTGGCGGTGTAAACTTTCTTCAAGTCTCCTGCTCCCTAACTTGTAAGACGGAGCTTATCTGCCGTTCTCAGTGTAGTAGCAGGGGAAACTTTCACAGTAGAGGTGATGCTTGCTGCTTGATGCACCTGTGCGATATAGATGTATATTTTATGTATCAGGCTCAGCACACAGGTTCTGCCTTATTGTCCCTTAATACTTTTTCCAAGGCATTTAGAATTAGAAAAGCAGCAAGTTGATGATAGTTAATTCTTTCAAGCGCCCACCTTTATACAAGTGCTTTGTTGTGGCACTTATGGACGTTCCAGCAGCGGTAGGAATATGCTTTTCAAGCCTCCCCTGGTCCAGGGGTTTGGGCGCGAGTAACTCGCCAACAGCTTGAAGGCAGGTAACACAGAGCAGGTGTGACGCGTGACCATACACCTGAACTCCTCCTCCGGAACTCTAGCAAGAGCATGCAATTTTAAATAACTTTCCAATTTACATCTAATATCTAATTTTCTTCATTCTTTTGATATCCTTTGTTGACAATCATATCTAAATATGCTCAGTAGCTGCTGATTGGTGGCTTTATATAGATATCTCATGTGATTGGCTCACCCATGTGCATTGCTATTTCTTCAACAAAGGATATCTAAAGAATGAAGACATATCCTAGCCACTGCCTCACCAGCCTCTGACGTCACCGCACGTCACTGCCCCTTTGTGACGAGGTGAAAACAGTATTTGATAGGTGATCCCCCTTCATGACGAGAAGGGCTCGTCATGCGCCTACAGGTAGGAACACCTCATCATGTGGAGCGAAGGGGTAAAGGGACAAAAGAGCAAACATTTTACTTTAATGGTTCAGATAGATCATGTAATAAAAAATAAATACATTATCAAAATGTGCATGATTTTTTTATATGCACACTTTCTGGGAAAGTTGTCAGAAAAAAAAGTCTACACCTCATTTGAAAATCAGTATGAGTGCTATTAAATTGTCTTTTTAATATCCATTTATTAATTATGTGGTTCTAGTGTGTTTAATTTGTGAGTGTATTTATATATATATATATATATATATATCAAATAATGGCATGCATTGTATTGTAGCTTTTAAAATTTTTATTGAATTGTGCATTTGCATATAATCTTGCTCACGACACTGCTAATAATATTCCAGGTTTCTATAGTTTATATAATATCAAACTAAAAACAAAAACATAAAAATAGGTCACAGAGACTCTATGTGAACCTGGAAGTTTTAATGCAAATCAGGAGACTTCCAGTTAGATTAGCAATGTGTAAAATCAATAGTTTTGGCATGGGATTCTTAAAATGGCAGTTGAGTTCACAGCTGAAAAAGACATGCTCCATTTCCTTTCAATTTAATCCTTTAAGCATCACAAGAGTCAGAAATACTTTGCAGAACAATGCATTGCCAGGTTATTAGCGAGCTAGATGTTAGTGGTTATCCAGTCTTTAGTGCCTTTTATTAGCAAAGAAAGCAATCTGAATAGTAATACAGAAAACTGTGGGGTTACACCTCATTAGTTAAATTTATTTGAGATGTTAGTTAATTTAAGTGATGATTTATACCAGTCTCTGAACGCTGGTGTGCAAAATAAATAAAGAAAAGGGGCGCTAAACAATTATCATTAATAGATTTAAAATAAACTATGGAGCAAATATACTTTGCCAGATCAGACATGCTTTTTCCCACGAGACTCCTGCCCTGGTAGAATTATTGTAAAAGTGGGGCAGCAGTCCGTGAGAGTGGCAAGATGTGTCCTATTGAAATTAAAGGGATACTAAACCCAATTTTTTTTATTTCATGATTCATACAGAGCATGCAATTTTAAGAACCTTTCTAATTTACTCCTATTATCAATCTTTCTATGTTCTCTTGATATCTTTATTTGAAAAAAGGGGAATGTAAGCTTAGAAGACGGCCCATTTTTGGTTCAGAACCCTGGATAGGGCCCAGCATAAGATCGTGATATTTCAAAAAATTGTAGTTGATTATTACATTACTCCCAAAAGTGTTTGCTCACCGCACACTGCTCGACATGGTGAGTAAACATGAAGGAACAAAAAATAGGATAAAGGTATGTCAATGGTACATGCACCTGATTAAAAAGTGATGTAAGATGTGTGGGAATTTGGGAAAACATCTATGAATGTGTATCAAGAAAATGTTTTTGAAATGTTACAATCTTTCTAAGCTCTATATCCCACTATAATATTATGTATAAACATACAAACACTGCTGCAATTGATATATGTAACTTTTTAAAACGTATGTTTTAAGGCAAAATATTTACAACAGTTATAACGATATAATTATGTCTTTGTATGTATATACTCTGTTTTTTAGAAAGCGTAATGATATCCTCTCTGATTGGTTAAATCAAAGGTGTGCCATAATGTCCACCTTCGATTGGTCAGTTTGTATTTAAAAGCCAGTGCTTCCCTTTCAGTCACAGATGCCGGATGAAACAGCTAGTACAGCTGAGAAACGCGTTGCAATCTGTAATCACTTATTTTTTCTACACTTTGGGTGAGTTGCTGCACCCTCAGTTTTTATTATTTTGTTTTTAATAAATGTATTTGTACCTATTGGAAGCCTGTGCTGATTTTTCTTGCTTTGGTTTCTCTTTCCCTGGCCTGGGAACAGTGAACTGGGACACTGCTAGATCCCAGAAGGCTTTACTCAGCACAAGTGGGTGCTGCCTATTTTGTGAGTATAATACTTACCGAAGACATCTGTATTTCCTATGAACATTACGATATCACACTAGGAGGCCTGTATCCTTGTGATTTCTCTCACAAAATTCTTCATAGTATCCTTGTTCTGATTCTGGATGGGGCCTGGGAGCAGTGAGCTGGAACACTAGTGATTTTCCAGCAAGCTTGACTCAGCACAAGTGGGTGCTGCCACTTTTGTGAGTATAATACCTCTTATAGATTTATATATCAACCTTGCCCTCACAGTATTATACTAGGAGGCGACCTCTGTTTTGTGATCTGATTTCTTTTCACAGATTTTTTTTTTTATTATAGTATTTGCGATGCGAGGGGATGGTGGTTTAGGGGTTAATAGTGTAGTTTATGGGTGTTAGTGTACTTTATAACATTTTTCTTATGAGTTTTTTGAAACATTTTTGTTTCACAAAATCCATAACTACTGGTCTCTGATTGCGGAATGAATCAGGGCAGTATAAGCTATGACGATAGAGTTATAGCCGGACCGCACAACCTGTAATACAGGTGCAATGAAAATTCCACACTCAAAAGTCATGGACACTTGCGGTACAGGCTTAAAAGCTTTCGGTATAGCCGCGACTTGCGGGAGACTTGACATTCCGTGCGCAAAAGTCAATTTTTCAGCGTTATAGCCGTACCGCAACACCTGTAATTTAGCCATATGGTCAGTGCAGAGTAGTGAAACATTTATAATGAGCAGAGAAAGTAGCTACGCCCCACATTCCCATCAATTTCTTTATCTTCTTTGTGCACTAAATAAGTCTAGCTGTATGAATGTGAAGGTTTGTTTTAATTCCCACTATTTTACTTACGACAAAAAAATAAGAACTGTAATTGCTTCTGGCTTACGTACAATATTCATCTATTTTGTTTATCTGTAGAGCCATGATAATCGTTATACAGAGCCACACAATTACTGCTTGCTTAACTCGTCTGTTAATCATTTTCATGTTGATCTTAGAATGGAAATGATCCTCTTTAACTGGAATGTGGGCCAAGGAGAAAACGCTATGGGCAGAATTTTTTAGATGTATTTTGTATATTTATAAAGACAATACATTGCAGTAATTAACTAATTAAACCATTGCTCATGTAACTCACTCAACTGCAATAAACCATAACATTGACACCTCACTGCAAATAAATATTACCACACTGCCCCAAGGCCAGTGACTATAACTGCAACCTCCCTCATGGCTGACCTAATCGACCAAGTGTAATTAACTCTTTTTATGAGTTCGCCCTACCAGAAGTAACCCTAATGCTGTCCCAATTCTCCCAGTCCAATTAACCCTACCCACAACTTCTCCATACTGCAAGCAATCTTTATTCATGACCTGATGTCACACTGCTACTGTTCTAACTTTGACCCCTCAATGCAAATTTTCTCTTAAAGGGCCATATTAGTTGAAAAAAATACATGCTCCAATTTGTTAGAGCATGAAATTTTAAGACTATACTGCTGTGTGTTATACCCCTGCAATAATTGTCTTCAGTAGATTAGATAAGGGAAAACTAATTTTAAATATGATGGCTGCCCAGAACTTTATAGAAACTCAAGCAAATGGGAAAACCCACAATTTTATGAGTTAATTAACAGAAAAAGAGTGTAAAAAATGCAAAAAGTATACTGCAAAGTGTTTTCAATACACTCATTTATACAATTTATTTCACAATTCTAAAGTGTGTAATGTCCCTATAAAGCATTTTCTTATCACACAATTTCTTGCCTAAACCTATGTGTTTAACCTGTGCTAAAGGGTTAAGTACATAAGGCCCTGGAAACCTTTGTGTTTGTGCAAGATTATCTGAAAATATCCGTAAGTTCTATAAGATCCTGGAAAAGCAAATTTTATCTTCTGAGCTATGCATTACACTAAGGGACATACCCTACATTTCCGTATGCCAATGGGAGATACATATATAACAATAAAATAAATATATTTTAAAAAGTATTGAAAATATAAATTATTTATAGTAATTAAAGTGCTCATTAAAATAGTTTTGACAATACTCCTTCAAATTTATGTAATACTGAGCATTAAAATGTGAATTTCATTTCCTACTAAAAGTAGAAAAATAAATAAAATTTTATATAAAATCATATTTAATATGCAATGTAATTTTAAAATATCAAATCCATAAAGTAAAACTACTTTAATTTGCTAATGTAATATCAGTCTTGCAGCCATGGCAAATTGATTGAACATGGCCATTAACTGGGCACGTCTGAAATTCTCACACAGGTGTCATGGTCTTTTCTAAGCATTTAAAACCCAAAGGTCTTAATATTTTTATTTGCCAGAAGTAAGACAACATGTTTGTCTCAAAATATATAATGCACTAGTTACAATGATCGGAAAAAAAAACATGTATGAGAAACTAGAAGCCAATACAAGTTAAAATAAATTATATAATTTGTATTTATATACAATAGTTTGTTACATATAGGGCATTCCCACAACAACTTGTGTAAGTGCTATTATTTGCTTCTTTTCCTATGTAACAAGTTAAAATATGTTGACAACTGCAATATTTGATTTGGCTGTGTTTCAAAGAACTATTGTGTTATCAGCCCTGGATGCTTCCAGTACATTCACTCCCACCTGTGAGATTCTCCATGCCAGGAAGCTTTATTACTCTCTCTTGGAGACAACTCACCACATGCTGGGACTTCAATGTTCAGCCTCTTTTTTTATAGAATGAGGGAGTTCTGCCCATGTGAGAGGCAATATGATGATTTCACTACATACTGGTAAATTTTAGTAAAACTGGGCTTGTAGGTAAAGTCATCATCAGTACAGCAATGCAGTGCCAATCATGTTTATGCTGAACCTGTGATGCCTGCCTGACCACCTGGCTTGTTTGACCTTACTGAACCTGTAATGCCTGCCTGAGCATCTAGCTTGTCTGAATCTGCTGAACCTTTGCCTCTTGATCTTACCACCTGATGGCTAATTCTACTGAGTTTGTTTAAAGCTGAACATACATAATTAAAATAGCGTCAATGGTATCAACATTAGTAACAAATAATAAAACTGAAACAAAAATAAAGTAATACAGTAAAAATCGTATAATAAGTTATGAAAGATAAAGTCTTTCTGCCGTGATCGTTAGAGTAATTGTTAATTGCTTTTTGTTAAAAGCGCTGTTGTTAAGTCCTCCGTAAGGATAGTATGTGCGGGCGTGCTGCAACACGTTTTTGTCTAATTGGTATATATGTTGCGATTATAAGTCACTGTTAAGTAGTTTTGGTTTTCTGCCCTTCACATTAACTTCCTTAGTTGGTGTAGGTATAATAAATCTTACCCGTTGTTTCTTTTGGGATACTTTGTTTCTGGTCTAGTTTCTTTTTGTACCCAATTCAATCTTTACTGTGATAAATGTGGATCAGAAGCCGGGATAGCCGCTGCCGGTGTTGTAGTGGTTTCAGTATGTCGCGTTGGTTTGTCTCTGCGATTACACACACTTGAAGGAGTAGATGCTGGGGTAATGTGGTAGTGTGCTTTAACCGTTAATCCTTTCGTCAGATGGCTGGTCTTTTTGCCCGGTTCAGGTTTTCAACCACAAAAAATCCTGCATGCCAACACCAAAAACCCAATCTGATAACAACACTTCATAAACAATTCAAAATTTCACCAAAAATTTAAAAAAATCGTTTTATGATACACTCTTTCAACAAAGGCTAAAAGAGAACAAACACTCCAAATTCGGAAGAGAAACCCAACAAGTTGATACACAACTAATAATAATGGATGTTCTATATCCTTGAACCAATACAAATACAAAAATTCAAATATACAGATATGTTTGTATAATACACTAAGTAACAGGGATTGGAAAACATATTATATCATTTTTATTCACACTGTATGGTTGGCCAACCAGTTAGATTTGTTTTAAGAATCAATTTCTATTGTTTTAAATTTTATTGTATGTATTTATAATTCTAAAAATAAATAGATCTCATTGAATCCAACTACATAGTAAGACTATCTTTCCTTATTGGGTAATTAAGCACAAGCGCTTAAGAGTCTCGTCCAATCCAGATTTTACCCCCACTTTGAAGTTTGTGAGATTACTTCTTCGAGACTCCCTAGCTTTTATCCCCACAGCGCATAGTTTATTAACCTAACACACCACTAATTCTACTGAGCAACAACTACCTGCCCTGACCTTCTGTTTTGTCTGACTGTGCTGATCCTGTGCTGACTGCTCCTACCACCTGGCATTTATGACCATGCTGGGACCGTGATACCTGCCTGACCATGTGGCTTGTCTTACTGTGATGCCTGCCTGACCACCGGGCTGAACCCCTGCTGACTGTCCTAACCTTCCAGCTTGTCTGACTGTTCTGAGCCACTGCTTCCCGATATTACCACCTGGTGTGGCTAACTGTACTTAACATCCACTGCTGGTCATTCTGACTTGTCTGATTAGATTAAACCTGTGCTGCCTGTCCTGACCACCTGACTTGTTTGAACATGCTGAACCTGTGCTGACTGTCCTGGCCACCTGGCTTGTTTGAACATGCTGAACCTGTGCTGACTGCCCTGACCACCTGGCTTGTCCGACTGTGCCAAATATCTGCTGCCTGCACTGGCCTTCTGATTTTACTGATTGTGCTGAACCTTTGCTGCCTGTACTGACCTTTTGGCTTGTCTGGGTGTGTTGAAGCTCTGCTGCCCGTCCATAACTTCTGGCTTGTCTGACCATGATGAACCTCTACTTTTCTATTGTTTGAGGTAACCATAGAACATATTTAAAACAGCAATAGTGCAAAAAAGTTTGTTATTAAAATTTAGGATTCACAAATCAAAATATCTTCTACGCTCTGTAGATCAATATTGACATCACAAGTAAATATTGAAAAACAAAAACAGTATATAGTAAAATTATAACAGTGCATATAATCAAACAATAAAAGTGAAAAAGAAGGAAATTATATCTTACAACACTGTGCACTATGAGGTCATGGGATAATATTCAAAAGGTGATCTTCTTCGTACCTGAAAGAAAATGTAGAGAAACGTTTATAGTTTTAAACATGAGAATATCCCTTTAAGCACAATATGAAAACCACTCACATGATTTTAAGCTACTATAGCTCTAAGTGATGCGCTCAGTATAAATGGTTTCAAGTCTGTATTGGTTGTAGGGGGGTTCCAATATTTAATAACAAAAATACAAACGTATTAAAAACAAACGGCTAGATTACGAGTTTTGTCGGTAACGGTGTGCCGTGCTAACGAGCAGTTTATGCTCACCACTCACCTACAGACAGCGCTCGTATTACAGGTTTTTACAAACCCAGCGTTAGCCACAGAAAAGTGAGCGGAGAGCAAAATTTAGCTCCATATCTCACCTCAATACCAGCGCTGCTCACGTTAGCGGTGAGCTGGTAAAACGTGCTTGTGCATGATTTCCCCATAGGAATAAATGGGGGAGAGCCGGCTGAAAAAAAACCTAACACCTGCAAAAAAGCAGTGTTCAGCTTCTAACTCAGCCCCATTGATTCCTATGGGGAAAATACATTTATGTCTACACCAAACACCCTAACATGAACCCCGAGTCTAAACACCCCTAATCTTACACTTATTAACCCCTAATCTGCTGCCCCCGACATCGCCAACACCTGTATTATATTATTAACCCCTAATCTGCCGCTCTGGACACCGCCGCCACCTACATTATACTTATGAACCCCTAATCTGCTGCCCCCAACATCGCCAACACCTACCTTATATTTATTAACCCATATTCTACCCCCCCAATGTCGTCGCCACCTACCTACATTTATTAACCCCTAATCTGCTGCCCCCAACGTCGCTGCTACTATATTAAAGTTATTAACCCCTAAAACTAAGTCTAACCTTAACCCCTCTAACTTAAATATAATTTAAATAAATCTAAATAAAATTACTACAACTAACTAAATTATTCCTATTTAAAACTAAATACTTACCTATAAAATAAACCCTAAGCTAGCTACAATATAACTAATAGTTACATTGTAGCTAGCTTAGGTTTTATTTTTATTTTACAGGCAACTTTGTATTTATTTTAACTAGGTAAAATAGTTATTAAATAGTTATTAACTATTTAATAACTACCTAGTTAAAATAAATACATATTTACCTGTAAAATAAAACCTAACCTAAGTTACACTAACACCTAACACTACACTACAGTTAAATAAATTCCCTAAATTAACTACAATTAAATAAAATTATCTAAAGTACGAAAAAAAAAATACAGAAAATAATAAAATAATTACAAGTTTTTTAAACTAATTACACCTAATCTAATCCCCCTAATAAAATAAAAAAGCCCCCCAAAATAATAAAAAGCCCTACCCTATACTAAATTACAAATAGCCCTTAAAAGGGCCTTTTGCGGGGCATTGCCCCAAAGTAATCAGCTCTTTTACCTGTAAAAAAAAAGTACAATACCCCCCCAACATTAAAACCCACCACCCACACACCAAACCTACTCTAAAACCCACCCAATACCCCCTTATAAAAACCTAATACTAACCCCTTGAAGATCACCCTACCTTGAGAAGTCTTTACCCAACCGGGCCGAAGTCCTCAACGAAGCCGGGGTGAAGTGGTCCTCCAGACAGGCAGAAGTCTTTATCCAAGCCGGGAAGAAGAGGTCCTCCAGACGGGCAGCAGTCTTCATCCAGATGGCATCTTTTATCTTCATCCATCCGGCGCGGAGCGGGTCCATCTTCAAGACATCCGATGCGGAGCATCCTCTTCTTTCTTCATCCAACGACTGAATGGAGTTTACTTTAAATGATGTCATCCAAGATGGCGTCCCTTCAATTCCGATTGGCTGATAGAATTCTATCAGCCAATCGGAATTAAGGTAGAAAAATCCTATTGGCTGATGCAATTGGAACAGCCAATAGAATGCGAGCTCAATCCAATTGGCTGATTGCATCAGTCAATAGGATTTTTTCTACCTTAATTCCGATTGGCTGATAGAATTCTATCAGCCAATCAGAATTGAATGGACGCCATCTTGGATGACGTCATTTAAAGGAACCTTCATTCAGTCGTCGGATGAAGAAAAAAAGAGGATGCTCCGCGTCGGATGTCTTGAAGATGGACCCGCTCCGCGCCGGATGGATGAAGATAGAAGATGCCGTTTGGATGAAGACTTCTGCCCATCTGGAGGACCTCTTCTTCCCAGCTTGGATGAAGACTTCTGCCCGTCTGGAGGACCACTTCGCCCGGCTTCGTTGAGGACTTCGGCCAGGTTGGGTGAAGACTTCTCAGAGTAGTGTGATCTTCAAGGGGTTAGTGTTAGGTTTTTTTAAGGGGGTATTGGGTGGGTTTTAGAGTAGGGTTGGGTGTGTGGGTGGTGGGTTTTAATGTGTGGGGGTATTGTACTTTTTTTTACAGGTAAAAGAGCTGATTACTTTGGGGCAATGCCCCGCAAAAGGCCCTTTTAAGGGCTATTTGTAATTTAGTATAGGGTAGGGCTTTTTATTATTTTGGGGGGCTTTTTTATTTTATTAGGGGGATTAGATTAGGTGTAATTAGTTTAAGAAACTTGTTTTTATTTTATTATTTTCTGTAATTTAGTGGGGGGGGGTTCGTACTTTAGATAATTTTATTTAATTGTAGTTAATTTAGGGAATTAATTTAATTATAGTGTAGTGTTAGGTGTAATTGTAACTTAGGTTAGGTTTTATTTTACAGGTACTTTTGTATTTATTTTAACTAGGTAGTTATTAAATAGTTAAAATAAATACAAACTTGCCTGTAAAATAAAAATAAACCCTAAGCTAGATACAATGTAACTATTAGTTATATTGTAGCTATCTTAGGGTTTATTTATAGGTAAGTATTTAGTTTTAAATAGGAATAATGTAGTTAATGATAGTAATTTTATTTATATTTATTTAAATTATATTTAAGTTAGGGGGTGTTAGGGTTAAGGTTAGACTTAGGTTTAGAAGTTAATAACTTTAATATAGTGGCGGCAACGTTGGGGGCGGCAGATTAGGGGTTAATACATGTAGGTAGGTGTCGGCGATGTTAGGGACGGCAGATTAGGGGTTAATAAAATGTAACTAGTGTTTGCGAGGCGGGAGTGCAGCGGTTTAGGGGTTAATAATATATTTATTATAGTGGCGGCGATGTCCGGTTCGGAAGATTAGGGGTTAAACATTTTATTTTAATGTTTGCGATGTGGGGGGGGGCTCAGTTTAGGGGTTAATAGGTAGTTTATGGGTGTTAGTGTACTTTTTAACACTTTATAAGAGAAAAAAAGAAAACACAGCGCATCCGCGATTCACAGTATCGTTTTATTCATAACACATAGCTCCACGTAAAATGGCACACTTACAAGATAAAGGATAAAAACTAGCACTTAGCCCACTGGCTGATAAGACCGCCTGTAGTAGTTACCGGAAAGGATCACCTGGACTCCAGTTGAACAAATCCCCTTGATCTGCCCGTGAGCAGAGGAAACGCGTTGGGTAAAGGGACTGCTATATGCAATTGATCTATTACCGCTCTGTGAGACAAGGAGAAGTGTGACTCCAGGTGCTGCTGGCCGGCGTCCAGGTGATCCTTTCCGGTAACTACTACAGGCGGTCTTCTCATCAGCTAGTGGGCTAAGTGCTAGTTTTTATCCTTTATCTTGTAAGTGTGCCATTTTACGTAGAGCTGTGTGTTATGAATAAAACGATGCTGTGAATCGCGGATGCGTTGTGTTTTCTTTTTTTCTCTTATACAGCTGATCGCTTTGGGACATACATGGCGGGAGTCCCATGAATCACCGGCTGCTCTGCCTGTTCGTTCAGATTACCTCACTACATCGAGGAGTCTATCAGAACCACAGCTCCTATCATTTGGAACCTAACAGCTTCTTGCAAGAGTGCAGCTAAGTGTTCTCTTATATAAATATATGAACATTGTGCAATTTTACCGAACTTGGATAACACTGTTTGGGGCTATTTTTGAGACTGTGCAATTAATTACCAAGTGCATTGGACTTATATAAAGGACATTGGGACTGACATATACTCCTCTGTTGGGAGCTTAAGAGAAAGAGATAGTTATACATTCCATTAGAGTTTGTGTACCTGTTTAAATATTTCACATTCTGTATTTCATTTGTAAATTTGTGCCTATACATATCTATAATAGTTACATAGGGGCTACTGACAAATAGGGTAAGCTTGATCGTTATTCCCTCAAGCTCATTTAGCGCCGTATTTGTTTGTTTCAATTTTTAACACTTTAGTTAAGAATTTTAATCTACGGCGTTAGACCATAACACTCTTAACTACTGACTTTTAAATGCGGTACCAGGCTTGACAGGAGAGGGTGTACCGCTCACTTTTTGGAAGACTTGTAATACCGGCGTTAGGCAAATCCCATTGAAAAAATAGGATATGCAATTGACGTAAGTGGATTTGCGGTATTTACAAGTCGGGCCGAAAAAGTGAGCGGCTCATAATACCAGCGGGCGTTAAAAAGCAGCGTTGGGACCTCTCAACGCTGCTTTTTAAGCCTAATGCAAGACTCGTAATCTAGGCGAAAGATTCTTTAATAAGCAAAGCCCTTGCAAAAAAAAAAGGAAATAAATGTCCATCACTCTGGCGTCCCAGAGGCTATCAACAAGCAACTCTTTCAGACCTCCTTCCTAGATAGATATCAGAAGGGTCTGGTGCGACTTGGTTTCAATATGCCTGCCCCTCCTTGTGACTTTGCCTTTGTGTCTGCTGACTCCGAAGTACGTTTAAACGTTCTGGCTTTTTCAAGGATGTCAGTCTATGTTCCTGGATGTCCTTTTAAACTTCCTCCTTTTCTTAACGAGTGCATCTGTAACTCTTAATTCGAATCAGTGACCATGTATAGCTTTCATACTTAACACTCTCTTAAAGGGACAGTCAACCTAAAAATTGTTCTAAGTTATAAATATATAAAGTTTCAAGAGATCATTATTTACAAATGTAGCCCAGTTTTGTGATATATAGAGTTTGCAAGTAAAAGCACTTACTGTTTGCACAGCTGCCATTTGAAAATGTCTGTCTGGCCCCTCCCCTATTTCATCATCATCTACATCATCATCTTCTTGTGATCCCAGTAATTTTGCGATCGTCCTCGTACCCTGCTTTAGCGCTTGCGTAATGCGTCCATTTTACTGAAGGGGAACATTTGAACACAATACTGTTTTATTATATACTGCTTTAATATTGCTGGCTGAAGCAGTGCCGCTGAGGCCTGTGTTCTACCATCCCTGCTGCTGCCCCTTATATCTAAAGCTATGGATATGTTTCCTATTGTGTCACCTATCACCTCGCTATCTGCCGCACATTGTATTTGTTTCTCTCCCTAACATTTAACTCCCTAGTTCATCTCGTACGTTTGGGCTCTTTGTACTTTGTATATTCTGCCAGGTTCGGGGCATGTTTTTCTAGTCGCTGTATCATTTACAGTACACATCTCTGTTCCATTCCTCCCTACTTCCTCCCTCACATCCACAGTTAATATCATTCGTTTAAGAAACGAAATGATCTTAAGTAGCTAAATTTTCCTTAAGAGAGTACTAGCTGGCATTCAAACTCAGGTCAATTAGGTCCAAAGAGCATCAAAAAGATTACTATGCTATCTATAGATGGAGACACCTGTGCTTGTAAAAACTGTTTATCTGGGAATATCTATGTGACATGGTATCTATGGACCAATTACATAGTGATGGGGAACACTAATGAAAAGGTGACATTTTCAATAAAAAATCATCTTTCTATCCACTCCAAAGTAGAGGCCCACAACTTCAACTATTTTTCAAAAGAATAGAAGCATTATTACAAATACAGAATGCAACTGATTTGGTCATTAGATTAGCAGACTCCTGTGTGGTTCTCAGTCAAGAAAACTATATCAGGGAGGCTCTATTACAATTAACTAACCCCAATGATTATTACAATTTAGATAAGGAGCCTACAGTTACTTATCAGAAGGAACTACAAGACTTATTGGAAGATGATTTGGAAGAAGGCTTCTTTGATAGGGAAACAGATTTTTTCAGGGTGGAACATCCACGTATACCTATCTTCCACCATCTTTCAAAGGTTCACAAATTGTTGACCGATGTGAAGGGCCAACCTATTGTGAGTGGGATAGGTTCCCTACTAGAACATATTTTTTCAGTGGTTGGATTCAATATTAAAACCATCAGTAAACACCCTACCAAGTTTTTTGAGAGACACTAAACATATATTAAGACTAATGGAATCAGTAAAGTGGGAAGGAAATTCAGGATGGCTAACCATTGATGCTGTGGCTCTATATTATTCAATATCCCATAATTTTAGCCTTGATGCTCTAAAATGTACACTTTTTTATTTTACGACTACACTTTATCATTCATCAAGTTTATCTTGTGTGTTACATTTTTTCTTTTAACACACAACTATTTTGAGTTTGAATTGGTGTTTTAACTCCAGAGGTGTGGGACAGCTATGGGAGCCAAATTTGCCCGCTCATATGATAACCTATTTTTAGGTTGGTGGGAGATGTCCCACATCTTTGGAAATGAGAACCCCAATAGACAACACATCTCTTTATTTAAAAGATTTGTTGATGATCTGTTATTTATTTATTTAGACTGGTACTAGAGCTGTTAGTTTTAAGGATTGGTTAACCTCTAACGAAGTTGGTTTACAGTTCACTTTTGAATATCATGAGACTACAGTCAATTTCTTGGATGTTCCAATTACAGGTTATGAGGATGGACATATAGCTTCTAAAAGTGTACCGCAAGCCAATCATGGGTAATACACTACTACATGCTAGAAGTTGTTACTGCAACATATTCCCTATGTGTTATTAAAGGGACAATTTATTAGATTGAGATGCAATTGTACAGAGGAAACAGATTTTCAGAAAGAGGCAAAAGAAACTAGAGCACAGATTAACACAGAGGGGTTACTCCTGAAATTATATCAAAAGAGCCAAATCTGAAACACAGTTGATTGATAAAAAAAATTGCTCCTATTAGATACCAGAACCAACGACATCACAAATGATAAAACCTTTAAAGGTGTTACTTTTGTAACTCAATATAGTGAACAGTATCCGGAAATTTGCAAAATTATTAGGAAACACTTTTATCAGCAGATGAAAAATTGACACAGGTAGTCATGGATGGTCTACAAAGTTGCTACAGGAGGTGCAAAACCTTGGGAAAGTCATTTTCTCTATCTCAATAAAAAAAGATAGATGTACCCACTAATTCTTGGTTGTTACAAAAGAAAATGTACAAATGTGGACATGTAAGATGTAAACCATGTGATTATTTAAAAATTGCAAGAAGGTTTCAATCAGAATTTACTAAAGAAGAGATTGAAATGAATGCTTGTTTTAATTGCACATACACTTATGTTATTTATCTCATTTGTTGTGAACTTTGCAAAATTCAGTACATTGGGCTCACAACTAGGGATGTGAATTCCATTAAAGGGACAGTCTAGGCCAAAATAAACTTTCATGATTCAGATAGCGCATGTAATTTTAAACAATTTTCCAATTTACTTTTATCACCAATTTTGCTTTGTTCTCTTGGTATTCTTAGTTGAAAGTTTAACCTAGGAGGTTCATATGCTAATTTCTTAGACCTTGAAGCCCACCTCTTTCAGATTGCATTTTAACAGTTTTTCACCACTAGAGGGTGTTAGTTCACGTATTTCATATAGATAACACTGTGCTTGTGCATGAGAAGTTATCTGGGAGCAGACACTGATTGGCTAGACTGCAAGTCTGTCAAAAGAACTGAAAAAGGGGCAGTTTGCAGAGGCTTAGATACAAGATAATCACAGAGGTTAAAAGTATATTATTATAACTGTGTTGGTTATGCAAAACTGGGAAATGGGTAATAAAGGGATTATCTATCTTTTAAAACAATACAAATTCTGGTGTAGACTGTCCCTTTAACACAGGTAGGTCTTCAACTCCATTGGTTCAAAACTTTATTAGACACCATAACAGAGATTTAAGTACGTTTAAGTGGTGTGCGATTGAAAAGGTGTATACACCGAAGAGAGGTGGAGACCTATACAAGTTATTGTGCAAACAAGAGATGTACTGGATTTTCAAGTTAAAGACCAGAGTCCCCCATGGTCTGAATTCTGATTATGATTTAATCAATAAACAATTTATTGGAGGTATGATTTATTTCGTTTTATTAAAATGTTCTATTCTTATTCTTATAAATGTATCTACATAGTACTTATATGATAAAGAATTCATTATATGGTGCTATCAGATGTGGTTTGGACGATATGTTTTTGTATATAGGCTATTTAGGAGCTTGTGTATATAGCTGATAGGATCTACTGACACAAATCTTGTTCTATGTTGCTTTAACATGAAAGAGGGAGTGTACTTTTTGTTTTTATATTAGCTTTATTAATGGAAAGGGTGGTAAGATTCAATAGGCTTTGACTTCGGCTACCAGCCGAAATGCGTAAGTCGTTTCTCACACACCCCTGCACTCTGTTTGATCTTGTGTACTCCATGTGTATTTTTATTTTCTTTCAAAAACATTTTGGACTTTTATTTATACCTAACCTTTTCTACAATCATTCTGCCTTCCTCAATTGTACATAGAGAAATCCACAGTGATCTCAATTATTCAATGAACACAAAGGGTCAATTACAAGTGGTGTGCTATATAGCACTTTTTTCTCTATGTGAGCAAACAGTGCTGTAGTAATTTATACACTGCTCCGTGTGTGCAAGCAGTGCTGTTGTAATGTATACACTGCTCTGTGTGTGCAAACAGTGCTGTAGTAATGTATACACTGCTCTGTGTGTGTGCAAGCAGTGCTGTAGTAATGTATACACTGCTCTGTGTGTCTGCAAGCAGTGCTGTAGTAATGTATACACTGCTCTGTGTGTCTGCAAGCAGTGCTGTAGTAATGTATACACTGCTCTGTGTGTGCAAGCAGTGCTGTAGTAATGTATACACTGCTCTGTGTGTCTGCAAGCAGTGCTGTAGTAATGTATACACTGCTCTGTGTGTGCAAGCAATGCTGTATTAATGTATACACTGTTCTGTGTGTGCAAGCAGTGCTGTAGTAATGAATACACTTCTCTGTGTGTGCAAATAGTTCTGTATTAATATATACACTTATCTGTGTGTGCAAGCAGTGTTGTATTAATGTATACACTTATCTGTGTGTGCAAGCAGTGCTGTATTAATGTATACACTTCTCTGTGTGTGCAAACAGTGCTGTATTAATATATACACTTATCTGTGTGTGCAAGCAGTGCTGTATTAATGTATACACTGCTCTGTGTGTGCAAGCAGTGCTGTAGTAATGTATACACTGCTCTGTGTGTGCAAGCAGTGCTGTAGTAATGTATACACCGCTCTGTGTGTGCAAGCAGTGCTGTAGTAATGTATACACTGCTCTGTGTGTGCAAGCAGTGCTGTAGTAATGTATACACCGCTCTGTGTGTGCAAGCAGTGCTGTAGTAATGTATACACTGCTCTGTGTGTGCAAGCAGTGCTGTAGTAATGTATACACTGTTCTGTGTGTGCAAGCAGTGCTGTAGTAATGTATACACTTCTCTGTGTGTGCAAATAGTGCTGTATTAATATATACACTACTCTGTGTGTGCAAGCAGTGTTGTATTAATGTATACACTTCTCTCTGTGTGCAAACAGTGCTGTATTAATATATACACTTATCTGTGTGTGCAAGCAGTGCTGTATTAATGTATACACTGCTCTGTGTGTGCAAGCAGTGCTGTAGTAATGTATACACTGCTCTGTGTGTGCAAGCAATGCTGTAGTAATGTATACACCGCTCTGTGTGTGCAAGCAGTGCTGTATTAATATATACACTTCTCTGTGTGTGCAAACAGTGCTGTAGTAAAGTATACACTTCTCTGTGGGTGCAAGCAGTGCTGTATTAATGTATACACTGCTCTGTGTGTCTGCAAACAGTGTTGTATTAATATATACACTTCTCTGTGTGTGCAAGCAGTGCTGTAGTAATGTATACACTTCTCTGTGTGTGCAAACAGTGCTGTATTAATATATACACTTCTCTGTGTGTGCAAACAGTGCTGTATTAATATATACACTTCTCTGTGTGTGCAAACAGTGCTGTATTAATATATACACTTCTCTGTGTGTGCAAACAGTGCTGTATTAATATATACACTTCTCTGTGTGTGCAAACAGTGCAGTATTGATGTATACACTTCTCTGTGTGTGCAAACAGTGCAGTATTAATGTATATACGTCTGTGTGTGTGCAAACAGTGCTGTATTAATATATACACTTCTCTGTGTGTGCAAACAGTGCAGTATTGATGTATACACTTCTCTGTGTGTGCAAACAGTGCAGTATTAATGTATATACTTCTGTGTGTGTGCAAACAGTGCTGTATTCTGTTCTGTGTCTGCAAACCACACTGAATACTGCCTTAAAATAGCCAGTCCCAAGGAAGTGGAGCACTGTTAATAATCTGATCATTCTGGAAAGTGTTCGTGTCCTTGAGGTGCGTGGCTCCAGGTCGTTGGCAATAAGGACATATAAGCTGCTGATGGTCTCTCTGCTTATATGGAATTGTTGCTTTATATCATGGTCTGAAAAAGCATCCACACCACACCTAGGTAAGAATACCCTTGGCACCATTATGTGCAATGGCATTTCTTCCTCCACCTCATACCTTTCCATTCTGTGGGAAATTGAAATTCCAGACAAAATCATAAAGTAGTCCTTGTTGTGAACACCATGGAAGCTCTCAGAAAAATGACTTCTACTGCAGTTCTCCACAGTATTTATGTAGAACTTAAATTGTACACATTATAAGGAGAATTTAATTTCCGCCTTGGGTGACACAAACGAGCAAACGAGATGCACCTGGCAAATGAAATGCACCTGGTAGCCATTTACAGATGAATTGCAAGAGTTTTTAGGTGCATTTTAGATTGATAAATAAGAGATTACAATCATGCGCGCAATTATAGGAACAAAATAGGAGAACTTGCCTAATTTAATTATTGTTTGATAAATCAAGCCTGGGAACTAATAAATCGGTTTCATTGTAATTTGTTGTTTATAACTGATATTAGAACATTGCATGTAACATTTTTGCACACTAAAAATTATTAACCCTCCAATTCGGTTTGGAGCAGCTGTCTTAAAATGGCATTAACAGCACAAAACTATTTTTACATTTAGCAAAATAAGTACAAACATAAGGACAGATAACAAGTGGAGCACTAGATATCACTTGTTAGAAAGCGATATTAGCGCTCCACTTTGTAATACCAGTGCACGATAATGTGCGCTGGTATTACAAGTTAAGCGCAATGCGATCACGAGCTCGTGTTCGCATTGCAAAGAAGCATTGAGCTCACGAGAGCGCGCCTCCATAGGATCCTATGGGAGCCTCGTTTTTATGCTGTCACAGACAACATCAGAACCTTGCGCAGCAAAGGGAGTAAGAAGCGCAGAGATTAGCAGCATTTTTAAATATATATGTATGTGAATATATACAATCATATATTTATGTATTACTATGTGCATATACACATATTAACACACAAATATATATGCATATAATCATATGCATATATATTTACATTGCAGTCTATGGGAACACACATTTCAATGTAAAGGCACTTTTCAGTGCTGTTTTTTTTCTAACACCCCACGCCCACCAACTTTAGACCCCAAAAACTGCATAGTGCAGTTGTTTTTAATTTTAAAAAAGCTACTTTTAATTAAAAACTGTTCTTTTTTGTTTTTATTAGGCAAACATAATAAACTGTAAACTCTGTCACCTAGATTATGAGTCTTGAAAGGTCCCTACGCTGCTTTTTAACGCCCGCTGGTATTACGAGTCTTGAAATGACAGGCTCACCGCTCACTTTTTTGGCCAGACTTGAAAATAACGCAAATCCACTTATGTCAATTGCGTATCCTATATTTTCATTGGGACTTGCATAACGCCGGTATTACGAGTCTGTACCGCATTTAAAAGTCAGTAGTTAAGAGTTTTATGGGCTAACGCCGTAGCATAAAACTCTTAACTAAAATGCTAAAAAGTTCACTAACACCCATAAACTACATATTAACCCCTAAACCGAGCCCCCCCCCACACATCGTAAACACTTTTAAAAAAAATGTAACCCCTAATCTCCCGAATCGGACATCGCCGCAACTATAAAAAATATATTAACCCCTAAACCACCGCCCTCCTGCTTTGCAAACACTAGTTAAATTTTATTAACCCCTAATCTGCCATCCCTAACATTGCCGCCACCTACCTACATTTATTAACCCCTAATCTGCCACCCCCAACATTGCTGCAACTAAATTAAATGTATTAACCCCTAAATCTAAGTCTAACCCTAACACCCCCTAACTTAAATATAATTTAAATAAATCTAAATAAAATAACTATCATTAACTAAATTATTACTATTTAAAACTAAATACTTACCTATAAAATAAACCATAAGATAGCTACAATATAACTAATAGTTACATTGTAGCTATTTTAGGATTTATTTATTTTACAGGCAACTTTGTATTTATTTTAACTAGGTAGAATAGTTATTAAATAGTTATTAACTATTTAATAGCTACCTAGTTAAAATAAATTCATATTTACCTGTAAAAAAAATCCTAACCTAAGTTACAATTACACCTAACACTACACTATAATTACATTAATTACCTAAACTAAATACAATTAAATACAATTTTAAAAAATTATCTAAAGTACGAAAAAAACAAACACTAAATTACAGAAAATAATAAAATAATTACAATATTTTTAAACTAATTAAACCTAATTTAATCCCCCTAATAAAATAAAAAAGCCCCCCAAAATAATAAAAAGCCCTACCCTATACTAAATTACAAATAGCCCCAAAGTAATCAACTCTTACCTGTAAAAAAAGTGCAATACCCCCCCAACATTAAAACCCACCCAATACCCCCTTAATAAAACCTAACACTAACCCCTTGAAGATCACCCTACCTTAAGAAGTCTTCACCCAGCCGGGCCGAAGTCCTCCACAAAGCCGGCCGAAGTGGTCCTCCAGATGGGTAGAAGTCTTCATCCAAGCCGGCAAGAAGAGGTCATCCAGACGGGCAGAAGTCTTCATCCAGGCAGCATCTTCTATCTTTATCCATCCGACGCGGAGCGGCTCCATCTTCAAGACATCCGACGCGGAGCATGCTCTTCCAACGAAGTCCAACTGAAGAATGAAGGTTCCTTTAAATGACGTCATCCAAGATGGCGTCCCTTGAATTCCGATTAGCTGATAGAATTCTATCAGCCAATCGGAATTAAGGTAGAAAAAATCCTATTGGCTGATGCAATCAGCCAATAGGATTGAAGTTCAATCCTATTGGCTGATCCAATCAGCCAATAGGATTGAGCTGGCATTTTATTGGCTGATTGGATCAGCCAATAGAATGCAAGCTCAATCCTATTGGCTGATTGGGTCGGATGCCTTGAAGATGGAGCCGCTCTGCGCCGGATGGATGAAGATTGAAGATGCTGCCTGGATGAAGACTTAAAGTAGGGTGATCTTCAAGGGGTTAGTGTTAGGTTTTATTAAGGGGATATTGGGTGGCTTTTAGAGTAGGGTTGGGTGTGTGGGTGGTAGGTTTTAATGTTGGGGGGGGGGTATTGTACTTTTTTAAAGGTATAAGAGCTGATTACTTTGGTGCAATGCCCTGCAAAAGGCCATTTTAAGGGCTATTTGTAATTTAGTATAGGGTAGGGCTTTTTATTATTTTGGGTTTTTTTTTAATTTTATTAGGGGGATTAGATTAGGTGTAATTAGTTTAAAAAAATTGTAATTATTTTATTATTTTCTGTAATTTAGTGTGGGGGGGGTTCGTACTTTAGATAATTTTTAAAAAATTATCTAAAGTACGAAAAAAAACAAGGGTTAGGGTTAATAACTTTTAATATAGTGGCGGCGACATTGGGGGCAGCAGATTAGGGGTTAATAAGTGTAGGTAGGTTGCTGCGACATTGGGGGTGGCAGATTAGGGGTTAATATTATAATGTAGGTTGCGGCGATGTTGGGGGCGCAGATTAGGGGTTCATAAGTATAATGTAGGTGGTGGCGGTGTCCGGAGCGGCAGATTAGGGGTTAATAATATAATGTAGGTGTTGGCGATGTCGGGGGCGGCAGATTAGGGGTTAATAAGTGTAAGATTAGGGGTGTTTAGACTTGGGGTTCATGTTAGGATGTTAAAACGCGGGTTTGTAAAAACCTGTAATACCAGCGTTGTCTGTAGGTGAGTGGTGAGGGAAAACTGCTTGTTAGAACCGCACAGCATTACCGACAAACTCGTAATCTAGGCGTGTATATTTTGGATAATACAGTTTTTTCTTCATTTATTTAACTATTTACTGCATATTAAAAATATATATATATATATTTGATTCTTCAAATGATATTCTCTCAAGTCATTTCTTATAAATAAATATTAGTGTACTCCGTAATTCATCTTTAAGAAGTGAGACTGAAATCTAAATTTTAGAGTAACTTTTCTCTAAGACATTATCTGGTAAGAAAGGTGTGAACCTGTTACTCATCAGCAAGCATTAAAGGGACATGAAACCCATATTTTTTCTTTCATGATTTAGAAAGAACATGCAATTTTAAAAAACTTTCTAATTTACTTGTATTATATAATTTGCTTCATTCTCTTGATATTCTTTGCTGAAAAGCATATCTAGATAGGCTCAGTAGCTACTGATTGGTTGCTTCACATAGATGCCGCGTGTGATTGGCTCTCCCATGTGCATTTCTATTCCTTCAACAAAGGATATCTAAAGAATGAAGCAAATAAGATAATAGAAGTACATTTGAATGGTGTTTAAAATTGTATTCTCTATCTGAATCATGAAAGAAAATTGTTGGGTTTAATGTCCCTTTAAGTTTTCCCTTTGACATTGTTGGCAGCCGTTACATTGACCAATCCATTCACAGTTTAAGAAAAGTAACATATATAATTTGCTTATGGCATGTTTTATTTTTAAAAAATAACTTAACTATCCCTTTAAAAGAACTAATCTTCATTTTTTTGGAAGGCTTAAATGGACACTTAAGGGAAAAATTTACTTTTATGAATAAGCAAACAATTTTACAAATCTTTCCAAATTACTTCTGTTATCAATTTTTGACCAATCTTTTTATATGCACATTTACTGATACTGAGCATGTGCACAAGTTAACAGAGTTTGTATACTTTCCTGTGACTGGCTGATGTCTGTCACATGATACAAGGGGCTGGAAAATGGAAGAAAAAAAATAAATTTTGTGAAATCCAGAGTAAGTGTTATTGCATTGTTTTTGTATTATGCACTTGTTAATTATGCATTTTTACTGTATGTATTGGTCCTTTAAGCAGCCAGTTGGCAACTATTTAACTGAGTGAAGTTGTATTTTTATTAAACATTTCTCAAGTACAACATTTGTTAAGCATTTTTATACTCAGTATAAACGTACTGTGTTCCTTTGTTTTTGTGCTTTATCATAATATTCTCCTGAACAAAACTTCTGATTGAAGTGACCCCCAGTTGGGTTGATGTCTATCATAACAATTTTGACACGCTAAACAGTAACCACATTAATATCTCCCTCAAACATATGCTCTGTATGTTTTACTTGAACAGTTGTATTCCTTAAGGTCTGGACATATCTTAAAATAAGCTACAAAAATGACTACCTAGCATATGTTACTCAGCTTTGTAGTACCCAAGAGGACTGTATATAAATGTCGCTTGCTGCTTTGTAACACCTCATAGGAAACTTCTTTTCCACACTTTTCCTAAGAAAGTAAGAGTTTTAGGGGAAACTTTCAAAGGCTTAAAATTGCTACAAGAATGGCAAGTAAGTTAAACAAAAAACTTAAAAATAGACTTCTATTGTTATAGTGTGGATGTAGCCACTTCTGATCCTGCTCTTCTGCAACCAAGCATGTGAGAGAAGAGGCTGTCAATCTTCATGTTTAGATAAATACATGGTGATTTTGTCAGAGAGGTTAAGAAAAAGAGGCATCTTAAGATTGCTGCTTCTCAAAATATAATCTGCAGGCTCACACATACACGCCTGCACTGCAGGGACACTATTAAAAGGAAGTTTGCCATGCGCCTGGTACTGTTATAATCTCATTTTTGCATCATTTTGTCAAGACTTTTTTTGGAGCTTTCTTGCTGCTTTGCACTTTATCTTTTAGCTTCTTTATTTTCTGCCAATTTGCTTATACATAATGTAATCAACTTTTGCTTGGTACTTGTTGTTGTACTTAGTAAGGGTGCTCTTCTGTTATTTGACTGCCTGGTTAAGGACATTTCACCTGGGAAGGGTTCACAGGTGAACCTGTGAGAATTTGCACCTCCCGTCAGCCTGGCCATCATCCCCCCATTCTCCCTCTCCTAACGCAACATGCTGCTGCCTCTGGCCACCAGAGATCCATATCTCACCACCACGGTTACCTCCTGACTTACAGGAAGGTGACCACAAACCCAGCCTATTACTTATAGTAAGGTGCCTAAAGCTTGCCTAATATCATCTAGGAATAAATATATACCTGCATCGGATAAACCCCATCAATTCTATATAGATTGGTTCTGTCAGCTCTTATTGAATCATGCCGTACCACAAATCCACCCAATTCCGCAACGGCCTTAAATGCCTCCCTGTTAATGCTGTTTCGAACCCTGTAGGCTGCACTGACAGATTGCACATGGCATCATCGGTACCAGTACACTATATTAGACCACCCAAATCCAATTTCAATCAACTTTTATTATGTTAATATGCTCTAGTACCGGAAGGGCCCCAATGAAACCTAAGTTTTTTTTTTTTTTTGGTTGTTTTTTATTTGAGGAAAAGAATAAGGCAGCACAATATATTCATGCATATACACCCTCAGCCTGTAAGGGTAAACAACAATAACATACAGCACTGTACATACATCAGGCAATACTACAGTATTATACAACATAAAAAGAAAAATATTACCTATGTGGCTTGTTCAAACCAAAAATTAACCTCAAATTTTCAAAGTGACATATAGGGTTATTTTTAAACCCTTATATCTGCAATTTCTTAGAACAAATTATACATTGTTAAGAATAAACACAGTAATATAGTACTGTTATGGAGCATAGAGAAAAAATAGCTATCCATGCAGTATATAGAAATATAGAACTAAACTCAGACTTGTTCATTAACACAATTCTCTTTTCTTTATGTAAGGTACACACTATCACTGATCTGGCATACAGAAATCAAAACTAATAATCTTTCAGCATAATGTTAAGTTTTAACCTTCTAGAATATATATGAATATCAATACACCAATAAGATCAATAATTAAAAGAGAGGGGCATTTTTTCTGTAAGAAGGAGTGAGCTTAAAAAAAAAATACTACATGTAAATAAGAAGTAACTGAATCACGGCCCCAGACAATACCCATACATTCTGGAGCTATACAGCTTGGGCACGTCCAAGAGACAGATAGAGGGCATTGTCATATAGAAGTACAAATACATAGGACAATTGTTTATCCAAGACACACCCAGGCTACCCAACATGACACTCTGATTAACTAACATAGGAGCTAGAGCCTATCATAGTTATTTAAACATACAATCTCAATATTAGCAGCCGTGGGATTATTTCTGAAAAATATATTTCTAAGTATAAATATAACACAATTTACATTACTTAGAAAGCAGACAAGGAAAATAAATGAAACTAAAGCTATCTCAATAAAATACTTCTAGATATGTATATAGCTCTGTACTGACTAATGCATAGCTCAATAGGGGCCCAGATCCCAAAATCTGCCAACCACTTGGTATATTAAGACTTATACATGGGAAACAGATTACATGAGTAATTAAAGACCTAGGCAAAAGGATTTAAGCTAGTTAGGAGAACATACACATTACTGCATTGGCTTTCTGTTACAATAAGAACACATATCAAATCCGACTGATATAGTCATCATATACATTGTAAAATTAGGCTTTTCCAATTAAAGGCTATATAGTTCATATACAAACAAACCTCCGAAGCAAGTGTCTAACTATAGTCATAACTATACAACCTATAACTAACTAGGGAGTCTCTCAAACAGAATCGGAATAGTGTCCCTGCCGGTTGAACTATATTTATCCTACCCGACATCAAAATGCCAGAGATTATGTCCTAGTGGGGTTTCAAAGCAACTAGGTAAGGGTTTCATGACCATGACTTCAGCTCCTCCGGAACAAAGTTGTAGCTCTGAGGGTAGCGACTTCAGGTTCAGCTGCATGCGTATGCGCCATCACACTCCACAGAGAGAAACATCCAAAAAAACGTGTAGGGCTCCACGGTCCAGTTCCAAGGGCTCCACATCTCTATCCACTTAACGTTTGGCAGGAACGCTAAATGAGCATGAGGATCGTCCTGTATGGGCACAGACCTGTCTGATAAACTAGCCGGCTGAACTAAAGCCCATTTCTTTGAAGTGACCACATGCCACGAGGTCGGGCCAGCACACATCATCTCCGCACATTCAGTAAAGTGTTTCCTCTGCCCCGAGGGTATAGATTTAGCTGCTGGCAAATACCAGCGATATAAATATTGAACATCTTCAGGGTTAACATTTTGCCTCGACTGTTCCAATAGTCCAATCAATTCCTCTCTGAAATCTGAAAAAATAACCGTGTAAAGTATCCCTAATAGTCCTGAGGTATGAAATCAGGGATTGTAATAATAATTGTATCTGTGTACGTTTAGACCCAGAGGCCTAGTGGCGAAATATATGCGGCAGCCCTAGCCACGCTACTGACAAACGATGCGCGCGGTTCACTTGGATAACATAGGTCAGGGTGTCCGTTGTCCGCTCCTGTACTTCAAATATATTAGATAGACAATCTTAGCTTCCCAGGAAAACAATATTTAGTGAAATAGCTCTTCTTAGTTGAAGATAGAACGCAAAGTTTATAGAATACAAATAGGAGCTTCTCTAAAACATGTCCTGCCGCTCCAAGCATAGGCTCCGCCCCCCATGAAACCTAAGTTTTGACCCACTGGAAAGTAGAGAGCTCTTATGGCAGCCCAGTGCAGCAACGAGTTTCCCACTATCCATATTCTGATGGGGTCTCAAACACAACCTGCAAAGAAAAACAGTTTAACCACTGGAAACAACAAAATGCCAACAATCAATTCAAACAAGGGGTCTAACATAAACCTTGTATTTATTGGAGATCCAGCGCTTGATGACATTTATAGCACCTATCCCAACCCTTGATAACTTGCCTAATAAAAAAGGATGAAGTGGGATCAGGGACTTCTATTAATTTATAAAAGAAGGACAGAGCTGACATGCATAGCTGAATAGCACCTTTTTGAATGTTAGATTTCTGCAGACTAACCAACCATTCGCACAGCAAAGACTGCAACCCTTGAGTGGCATCAGCTCCCTGAACATGACAAAATTTATCCCAGTCATTCCAATGCTTATAATAAGATCGCAAAACAGAATGAGAAGCAGTCTGCCAGGAACGAACAGCAGCATCAATAGCTTGTTCTATGGCCCGGTTACCACCTGGTAGTAGCTTCTTTCTGCCCAATTGTGCTTTTCACAGAGGAAAACTTTCCTGTAGTATATCAGTCTGATCCCGCCGACATGGTCAGTCCAGCCCCGAAATACCAGGCAATTCTCCTCTGAACAAGGAACATGACAACCCCAGACGATCGTTTCGGCCTCCTTTGGGCCTCGTCAGTGAGGTGCAGCCATATCCCTCTAAGCACATTGGGCAAGGAGTCCACGTCTGGTTTCCCCCATCACCCTTAGGGAGACTATCCCCAGGGTCATATTTACATATGCAAAACAGAATGAGAAGCAGTCTGCCAGGAACGAACAGCAGCATCAATAGCTTGTTCTATGGCCCGGTTACCACCTGGTAGTAGCTTCTTTCTGTCCAATTGTGCTTTTCACAGAGGAAAACTTTCCTGTAGTATATCAGTCTGATCCCGCTGACATGGTCAGTCCAGCCCCGAAATACCAGGCAATTCTCCTCTGAACAAGGAACATGACAACCCCAGACGATCGTTTCGGTCTCCTTTGGGCCTCGTCAGTGAGGTGCAGCCATATCCCTCTAAGCACATTGGGCAAGGAGTCCACGTCTGGTTTCCCCCATCACCCTTAGGGAGACTATCCCCAGGGTCATATTTACATATGCAAAACAGAATGAGAAGCAGTCTGCCAGGAACGAACAGCAGCATCAATAGCTTGTTCTATGGCCCGGTTACCACCTGGTAGTAGCTTCTTTCTGCCCAATTGTGCTTTTCACAGAGGAAAACTTTCCTGTAGTATATCAGTCTGATCCCGCCGACATGGTCAGTCCAGCCCCAAAATACCAGGCAATTCTCCTCTGAACAAGGAACATGACAACCCCAGACGATCGTTTCGGCCTCCTTTGGGCCTCGTCAGTGAGGTGCAGCCATATCCCTCTAAGCACATTGGGCAAGGAGTCCACGTCTGGTTTCCCCCATCACCCTTAGGGAGACTATCCCCAGGGTCATATTTACATATGCAAAACAGAATGAGAAGCAGTCTGCCAGGAACGAACAGCAGCATCAATAGCTTGTTCTATGGCCCGGTTACCACCTGGTAGTAGCTTCTTTCTGTCCAATTGTGCTTTTCACAGAGGAAAACTTTCCTGTAGTATATCAGTCTGATCCCGCCGACATGGTCAGTCCAGCCCCGAAATACCAGGCAATTCTCCTCTGAACAAGGAACATGACAACCCCAGACGATCGTTTCGGCCTCCTTTGGGCCTCGTCAGTGAGGTGCAGCCATATCCCTCTAAGCACATTGGGCAAGGAGTCCACGTCTGGTTTCCCCCATCACCCTTAGGGAGACTATCCCCAGGGTCATATTTACATATGCAAAACATAATGAGAAGCAGTCTGCCAGGAACGAACAGCAGCATCAATAGCTTGTTCTATGGCCCGGTTACCACCTGGTAGTAGCTTCTTTCTGCCCAATTGTGCTTTTCACAGAGGAAAACTTTCCTGTAGTATATCAGTCTGATCCCGCCGACATGGTCAGTCCAGCCCCGAAATACCAGGCAATTCTCCTCTGAACAAGGAACATGACAACCCCAGACGATCGTTTCGGCCTCCTTTGGGCCTCGTCAGTGAGGTGCAGCCATATCCCTCTAAGCACATTGGGCAAGGAGTCCACGTCTGGTTTCCCCCATCACCCTTAGGGAGACTATCCCCAGGGTCATATTTACATATGCAAAACAGAATGAGAAGCAGTCTGCCAGGAACGAACAGCAGCATCAATAGCTTGTTCTATGGCCCGGTTACCACCTGGTAGTAGCTTCTTTCTGCCCAATTGTGCTTTTCACAGAGGAAAACTTTCCTGTAGTATATCAGTCTGATCCCGCCGACATGGTCAGTCCAGCCCCGAAATACCAGGCAATTCTCCTCTGAACAAGGAACATGACAACCCCAGACGATCGTTTCGGACTCCTTTGGGCCTCGTCAGTGAGGTGCAGCCATATCCCTCTAAGCACATTGGGCAAGGAGTCCACGTCTGGTTTCCCCCATCACCCTTAGGGAGACTATCCCCAGGGTCATATTTACATATGCAAAACAGAATGAGAAGCAGTCTGCCAGGAACGAACAGCAGCATCAATAGCTTGTTCTATGGCCCGGTTACCACCTGGTAGTAGCTTCTTTCTGCCCAATTGTGCTTTTCACAGAGGAAAACTTTCCTGTAGTATATCAGTCTGATCCCGCCAACATGGTCAGTCCAGCCCCGAAATACCAGGCAATTCTCCTCTGAACAAGGAACATGACAACCCCAGACGATCGTTTCGGCCTCCTTTGGGCCTCGTCAGTGAGGTGCAGCCATATCCCTCTAAGCACATTGGGCAAGGAGTCCACGTCTGGTTTCCCCCATCACCCTTAGGGAGACTATCCCCAGGGTCATTTTTACATATGCAAAACAGAATGAGAAGCAGTCTGCCAGGAACGAACAGCAGCATCAATAGCTTGTTCTATGGCCCGGTTACCACCTGGTAGTAGCTTCTTTCTGCCCAATTGTGCTTTTCACAGAGGAAAACTTTCCTGTAGTATATAAGTCTGATCCCGCCGACATGGTCAGTCCAGCCCCGAAATACCAGGCAATTCTCCTCTGAACAAGGAACCTGACAACCCCAGACGATCGTTTCGGCCTCCTTTGGGCCTCGTCAGTGAGGTGCAGCCTTATCCCTCTAAGCACATTGGGCAAGGAGTCCACGTCTGGTTTCCCCCATCACCCTTAGGGAGACTATCCCCAGGGTCATATTTACATATGCAAAACAGAATGAGAAGCAGTCTGCCAGGAACGAACAGCAGCATCAATAGCTTGTTCTATGGCCCGGTTACCACCTGGTAGTAGCTTCTTTATGCCCAATTGTGCTTTTCACAGAGGAAAACTTTCCTGTAGTATATCAGTCTGATCCCGCCGACATGGTCAGTCCAGCCCCGAAATACCAGGCAATTCTCCTCTGAACAAGGAACATGACAACCCCAGACGATCGCTTTGGCCTCCTTTGGGCCTCGTCAGTGAGGTGCAGCCATATCCCTCTAAGCACACTGGGCAAGGAGTCCACGTCTGGTTTCCCCCATCACCCTTAGGGAGACTATCCCCAGGGTCATATTTACATATGCAAAACAGAATGAGAAGCAGTCTGCCAGGAACGAACAGCAGCATCAATAGCTTGTTCTATGGCCCGGTTACCACCTGGTAGTAGCTTCTTTCTGCCCAATCGTCTGGGGTTGTCATGTTCCTTGTTCAGAGGAGAATTGCCTGGTATTTCGGGGCTGAACTGACCATGTCGGCGGGATCAGACTGATATACTACAGGAAAGTTTTCCTCTGTGAAAAGCACAATTGGGCAGAAAGAAGCTACTACCAGGTGGCAACCGGGCCATAGAACAAGCTATTGATGCTGCTGTTCTTTCCTGGCAGACTGCTTCTCATTCTGTTTTGCATATGTAAATATGACCCTGGGGATAGTCTCCCTAAGGGTGATGGGGGAAACCAGACGTGGACTCCTCCCCAATGTGTTTAGAGGGATGTGGCTGCACCTCACTGACGAGGCCCAAAGAAGGCCGAAACGATCGTCTGGGGTTGTCATGTTCCTGGCTGTGTCGGTGAACATGTGCAAGATCTGATTAGGAATAGGGTCAGAATGCCAGTAACAAATCCCATTGAAGTGTGTAAGGAAAGTGTCCCAAACCTCCAAGTCTGCTAGCAAACCCTTTTGAGATAAAGATAAAGGTAGAGATTTCCACTAAGCTTTGCCCCCAGTCTCCTAATAAAAACTCTGCCCATTGGAATTACTCGACATGCAAAGTTTAGAAGGCCAAGTAAAGACTGTAACCCTTTTAAAGTGATAAACAGCTGCCCTGACCAAATGTAATAATGTCAATCTCAATGCTCAGAAAAGTTAAGCAAATGCAAGGCCCTTTGGTTTTTTATTCCGCTAAAGGGACCTCGAAAGAGGACATAAAGTGCCTCATTTGAGTCATCAGCTGCAGATATTTGTCAGACTGGTTATCTCCCACTACCAGGAAGTCATCAAGGTAGTGTGCTATGCTATCACAGCCTGCGCTACACGCAACAAGAGCAAGATATGGCACTGACCATAGGCAGGCAGCGATCTTCATAGAAACCCCCTTCAAACTTAAAACCCATGAGGATGAAAGATGTGGGATGCAAAGGTAGTAAACGAAACGCTGACTCAAAGTCTAATTTACCTAGTAGAGCACCTCTCCCGGGGGCTGGTATCAATTAAAGAGCACCATCAAATGATTGATAGTGAACAGAGCTGAACTTAGGATTAATGGCATCATTGACAGAATGGCCCTTGGGGTATGAAAGGTGATGAATCATACAAAACTTTCCAGCTTTCTTTTTTGTAACTACTCCTAAAGGTGAAAAACTAAATTAGGAATAGGGAGGTCAGTGAAGGGGCCAACAATTATACAGTATATACAATGTATAGTTTTGCTTATTTTTAAATAACATTGCGCTGATTTTCAGACTCCTAACCAAGCCCCAAAGTTTTAGGAGAATACTGATGTATACCTACTTTAGCTTGCTTCTGATTTTTTTGCTATAGAAGCACTCGCAGTGGGTGTTCCAGCTATCCTTTTCAACAGTGCTAAATTGGGAGTAAGTTTTTAAACAGTTTTATACTGGATTTTTAGATAAGTATCTGTGCATATTATTCTTTATAGTTGTGTCTATTGCATGCAGTTAAATGAAAATTGGTGTTTACTGTCCCTTTAATCTTTTCTCTAACTATTTCAGGATATTAATAGGCGGACTTTAAGTTGCAATGGTGTTGAGAACAACTTACTGCAACCTTAATTGGGATCATAAAACCTTTATCAAATCCTTTTCTGAGCAGAAATGCAGCCTGTTGAACAGGATAGGAGCGCAGCCAATGTTCAAGTGTGTGCACTTGTATTGGTGTTGGGGCCCTTTGACTGATTAGAGTTACTATTAGAGGTTCTGTCTGATGCTCAAAAAGAGAAAAATGTGAAGCGCTAATAAGCTAGGGATCTAAATATATGGGACTAGGACAACTTAACTGAGTATCTTATATATATACACAGAAGAACAGGATGTTAAATAAAATAATTTACTGGACAAAATAATATACAATAAATATAAAATGTAAAATGTCAAGCTGTGGCCACATCACTAGATATCACAAGCAATAATTAAAATTAAGGGAAAAAGCAATGTTATTTTGGATCCAAATGTCTGCAATAAATTGCTGTTATAAATGTAAGTCCTGTATGCGTCTCATGTCTCTTTAAATCTCCCTCCTTCCATTATCAGATACACCCTATTTAAAGCTAATAGTATCATTACCAAGTTGCCTGAATATTGATGTCTGTTTGGTGTTCCTGTGATCTCCAGCTTAAAGGGACACTGAACCCAAATGTTTTCTTTTGTGATTAAGATAGAGCATGACATTTTAAGCAACTTTCTTATTTACTCCTATTTTCAAATTGTCTTCATTCTCCTGGTATCTTTATTTGAAATGCAAGAATGTAAGGTTAGATGCCGGCCAATTTTTGGTGAACAATCTGGGTTGTCCTTGCTGATTGGTGGATAAATTCATCCACCAATAAAAAAAGTGCTGTCCAGAGGTCTGAACCAATAAAAAAACTTAGATGCCTTCTTTTTCAAATAAAGATAGCAAGAGAATGAAGAAAAATTGATAAAAGGAGTAAATTAGAAAGTGGCTTAAAATTGCATGCTCTATCTGAATCACAAAAGAAAAAAATTGGGTTCAGTGTCCCTTTAAAGGTACACTGTACCCAAAAATTTTCTTTCGTGATTCAGATTGAGCATGAAATTTTAAGCAACTTTCTAATTTACTCCTATTATCAAATGTTCTTCATTCTCTTGGTATCTTTATTTGAAATGCAAGAATGTAAGTTTAGATGCCGGTCCATTTTTGGTGAACAACCTGGGTTGTCCTTGCTGATTGGTGGATAAATTCATCTACCAATAAAAAAGTGCTGCCCAGAGTACTGAAACCAAAAAAAAGCTTAGATGCCTCCTTTTTCAAATAATGATAGCAAGAGAACAAAGAAAAATTGATAATAGGAGTAAATTAGAAAGTTGCTTAAAATTGCATGCTCTTTCTGAATTACAAAAGAAAAAATTTGGGTTCAGTGTCCCTTTAAGCCTTACTTTTCTTTTGTAGAGAGTTTTTATTATTCTCTCTTTGTGCTTAATCACATACACCTAGATTTAGAGTTTTGCGGCCAAAGGGGTGCGTTAGCTACGCGTGTTTTTTTTCCTCCGCACCTTTTAAATAATGCTGGTATTTAGAGTTCTCTGAAGGGCTGCGTTAGGCTCCAAAAAGGGAGCGTAGAGCATAATTTACCGCCACTTCAACTCTCAATACCAGCGTTGCTTATGGTAGCGGCCAGCTTGAAAAACGTGCTTGTGCACGATTTCCCCATAGGAAACAATGGGGCAGTTTGAGCTGAAAAAAAACCTAACACCTGCAAAAAAGCAGCGTTAAGCTCCTAACGCAGCCCCATTGTTTCCTATGGGGAAACACTTCCTAAATCTGCACCTAACACTCTAACATGAACCCCGAGTCTAAACACCCCTAACCTTACACTTATTAACCCCTAATCTGCTGCCCCCGCTATCGCTGACCCCTGCATTTTATTATTAACCCCTAATCTGCCGCTCCGGACACCTCTGCAACCTACGTTATCCCTATGAACCCCTAATCTGCTGCCCCCAATGTCGCCGACACCTACATTATATTTATTAACCCCTAATCTGCCCCCCCAACGTCGCTGCTACCTTACCTACACTTATTAACCCCTAATCTGCCGACCGGACCTTGCCGCTACTATAATAAATGTATTAACCCCTAAAGCTAAGTCTAACCCTAACCCTAACACCCCCCTAAGTTAAATATAATTTAAATCTAACGAAATAAATTATTTCTTATTAAATAAATTAATCCTATTTAAAGCTAAATACTTACCTGTAAAATAAACCCTAATATAGCTACAATATAACGAATAATTATATTGTAGCTATTTTAGCATTTATATTTATTTTACAGGCAACTTTGTATTTATTTTAACTAGCTACAATAGCTATTAAATAGTTATTTACTATTTAATAGCTACCTTGTTAAAATAATTACAAAATGACCTGTAAAATAAATCCTAACCTAAGTTACAATTAAACCTAACACTACACTATCAATAAATTAATTAACTTAGCTACCTACAATTATCTACAATTAAATCAACTAAACTAAATTACAAAAATAAAACAAACACTAAATTACAAAAAAACCCACTAAATTACAAAAAATAAAAAAAGATTACAAGAATTTTAAACTAATTACACCTACTCTAAGCTCCCTAAAAAAATAACAAAGCCCCCCAAAATAAAAAAATGCCCTACCCTAATCTAAAATAAAAAGTTAACAGCTCTATTACCTTACCAGCCCTTAAAAGGGCTTTTTGCAGGGCATGCCCCAAAGAAAACAGCTCTTTTGCCTGTAAAAAAAAACATACAATCCCCCCCAACATTACAACCCACCACCCACATACCCCTAATCTAACCCAGATAATATATATACTAAACTGTGTGCAAGAGACACTTAACTACTTTAACCCTAAAGTCCCTAGCGTTAGGGAAAAAACGATAATCAAGGAACAAAATGTAGGAGAAGCGCTAAAAGAAGCTAAAGGTGCAGTAGTAAATAACAATGATAGATATATAGTTGGCTATGCAAAAGGATTTAATCAAACAATTATATAGAATACAAATTTTTTAAAGATAGAATACATAAATGTAAAGATATTAAAAATCGGACGTCTCTGATACAATAAAACACAGAAATGTATAAAAACATAAACCCAAATGACTACTGTTGCCAATATGGTAGAATAAGTCTCTGTATATTTCAGACAGATTATATGGGCCCTTGAAAATAAAAGATCACATCAAAGGATCAGTTCCAGGTAAGATTCATAGGTATTACCTTCTAAAGTTCTGTCTGTTAGTCCGATAACACCTCCGTGAGGCGTATGCGTGTCCTGTGACGTCACCGGTCAGGGGTGTTGTCTCCAAGGGAAGATCCTATTGGCCAGGATCGCTGACAGGTGGAGTATAGCGGCTGCTATATTGTAGACAAATGAATTAAAAACAGCCCCGCTCTTAGTGCAAAAAAGCACACAGGGTTAGGCTTGTAGCTCTGTATATACTTGCAACTGAATCTCTCTTTCAAGACTTCTTGCAGTCTTCGGGCTTTTGATGCACAATCTCGGAACAGGCTTGGCTTGAGACCGTGTCCTTCCCAGTGCAGTCTTAGTGCTCTCTGTAAAATTGCATACAGCACAGTCAACTTAGCTTAGAACCTTGTACTTCTCAGTATAGTATAAGTGTCCTTATAGACATAGTATACAGTACAGGATAGCTGTGGCATATCATCAACGCGTTTCTCCCTCTTACAGGGCTTTTTCAAGATGAGTTTGCTCCAGTCACAGCTTCCTTTTAAACAGTTCGAACTTCTACCGATTGGTCAGGTTGAATCAATTAGTTTAATAGGTGTGTTCACTATGGTTGATCTATTGGCAACAGTATTGGCAACTTAAATTAAAATGCAAAAAGGAGTTAAAACATACACTCTTATGTAGAGAGTTATAACGGAAAAAAGCATACATATACAAAGATAGCTATAGTCTTATATAGGTTTATAAACAGATATATCTGTATATAAACATGGCGAGTTCAACTTTTGAGGAAACGTATTGGTGCACTAACTGTGAAAAAATAATAAGTAAATGAAGAATAACAAGGATGACATTAAAAATGACGTTAAAAATTGTCTCTTTTCCAAGTAATCAGTCCTTTCAAAAGAAGGCACTGTACTTATAAATATAAAAAGTTGTGGATATTGCCCGCTTACGTGCAAAAATACATGAAGGAGTGTGCGTATATTTACGCTAAAAACTAGTGATAACGTGCAACGAGTGATATTAGATATATTTAGAAAGTTTAGGTAATATAGACCAAAAAAGAAGGTCACATCAAGTATTATAATCATTGTTTATATACCAGATAAACAGTGTGTATGGTGAAATGATTAACCCAGTGCTAAAAAATGTGTGAAGGACCCCTTCATAGTGTATCTATGAATGCATGGGGAAGGAGAGAGGGGGGAAGGTCCGTATTATCCAATCGTGTAAGTGTATTTGATATCCACTAGAGGGGGTAGAGATACTAAAACATGACTACATATATAATAGTATTAGTTTAGACTAAAAAAGTTTATACTCTGGGACTAATACATTAATCCAGAACAAATGGTGAAATGTCTAATTCAGAGTTCAGACCAGCTGGATACAATGTATCATATTTATATATATATTCTGCTTCTTTTATGCGTAATAGTTTATCTATGTTGCCTCCCCTCCAATGGCACTTGATATGTTGTATTCCCCAGAATGTTAGATCCTTTGTTCTCCCTTTGTGTACTTCTTTGAAATGCTTATAGAGTCTAGTGTCCTCTTTGTCCTTCTCTATGCATAAGAGGTGCTCTCTAATCCTATCTTTTAGCATCCTCTTAGTTTCCCCAAAATATATTAGATTACATGTGCATTGAAGTACATATATGACCCCTTTTGTCGTGCATCTAATAAGTTCTTTTATTGAAATCATTTCTCCAGTAGATGGAATCTTTAAGGAGGTTTTTTTACAGCTGTGCTGACAGGCCTTACATGTATAGCAAGGAAAATATCCTGCCACTTTCTTTCCAGAAATGTCTAGTTGTGCATTGAATTGTATTTTCTTTTCTTGAAAGGTACTGGGTACTAGTATTTGTTTTAAATTTCTTGATTTCCTAAAAATAAGTCTCGGTCTATTAGTCAATTTATCTCCTATGATGGGGTCTGATTGTAAAACATGCCAATGTTTATTAAGGATTTTTCTTATAGTACCATGATCATTGCTATAATCAGTAATAAATGGGGTATCAATAGTGTCTTTTTTGTCTACAATGTTTTTTTGGTTATATGTAAGGAGTGTCTGCCTATTTGTTGATCTAGCTCTAATGGTAGCCTTGTTCACTAGATCCTCATCATATCCCCTATCCTTAAACTTTCTCAATAAGGGTCCCTATTTGTTCCTCAAAGTCTGATAATCTAGAACAGTTCCTTCTTATCCTTCAAGCCTGACCCACAGGGATATTATTTTTCCATTGCTGTAAGTGACAACTATTTGAATGTATAAAGCTGTTTGAATCTACATCTTTAAAGTGTGTCTTAGTCTCAATTGTGTTATTTACCACCATAATCTCTAGGTCAAGAAAGATAGCTTTTTCTTGACTGTAATTATGTGTGAATTTCAGGCCTTTGTCATTGATGTTCATACTCATCAGCATGTCATTTAGTTCAATTTCAGAACCTTTCCAGACCATTAACATATCGTCTATGTATCTCCTATAGAGCACGAGGTTTGCACCAAAGCCACTCTCCCTGAAAAAATCTTCTTCCCAGTGGCCTACGAACAAATTAGAGTAAGTTGGTGCAAACCTCGTGCCCATGGCGGTCCCTTCGATTTGGAGATAGAAATTTTTATCAAATGAAAAATAATTGTTATTCAATATAAAGGCTATGCTTTTTAGCAGAAAGGCACTCTGTTCTGGTTTGATTTCGGGGTCTGCATCTAGATATCTTTTTACAGCTAATAAACCCTTTTGATGGTCAATTACTGTATATAGTGAAGTAATGTCGCAAGTTACTACCGAAAGGTCTGAAATTAAACAAAGAGCGTGCATTCCCATTGAAAGAGACATTCCAATTGGAATGGGAAGGTGTCTTAAATAAAGCCTCTTTAGACTTAATAGATATTCTTAAAAGATCTAGAAAAGACACCCTCCTAGATCTAGAGAGAGAGATTCTAGAAATAAAAGATAAACTTAAAGAAGAAAAGACAAAAGAATATAAAGAGAAACAGAAAGTAATGATTGAGAGAATAAATAATCTTAGCAAAGACCTATTAAAGACTAAATGGAAAAAGCTAGATAGAGATACAACTAAACCCCAAACAGAAATAAATAAAAACGAAGAGATGGAGATAACCACATCTCAAGATGATTGGACCACAGTTAGTTACAAAAAGAAAGAAAAAAGGAACTATATCCATCCCAGAAACTATGAATATAGAGATAGAAACACATACAACTCATGGAGGTCAAATGCACACTATAGACAAAATAGGGGTTATTACCATCATGACCCATATAGAAATAATACTTACCAACCGAGTAGGTTTGGGGATGAAAATTACAACTTTAACAAAAAGAAAACAATGTATAATACAAACAGACATTGGGAAAAACAATGAAAGATGGCAAAAACCTGTAAATAGTAACTCTAGACAAACATATCAGCAATCTGAGACCCCCAGAACAAGAGACAATAGAACCCATTTTTTAGAGCACAGCCCTCTAAGGGAGGGCACATCAAGGAATCTCCAAAAAGAAAAAATGGAAAATGTTTGGGTAAACGGAAAAAGACCCCTAGAGGAGCAAGAGGGAGGGGAAAAAGTAAAAGAGGAATAGTGGACAAGGTAAATACAAACGGGGTTTTTAATATCAGTAGTATTGACTTGAAAGAGGATGAGAAAAGAATTTTGAGTCATGGACTCTCATTTGCACCAAGCACAAAAATGAATAAGTTCAACACACACATACATGTGAAAAAATTCATAAGAAACCTAACACTTAAACAATATTTTTTGAAAGACCCACTGGATAGGACCAAAGAGGTAGAAGTTAAACAAGAAAAATGTATTCACACAGATTTGAAGAATAAATCTACAATCAATCCCACATTCTGTAAAGAGAGTAACCTGGAAACTTTTGAGTTACCTTAAGAAAAGTCAACCCTCACAATATATGAAATCTAATATGAGTAAACAAGACTCATTCATTTTGGATAGCTTAAAGAAAAATGGTGACGTGACTATAAAGCCCGCCGACAAGGGCGGCGGGATTGTAGTCATGGACACTAAATACTATAAAAATGAAGCCCTGAGACTTCTTAATGATAAAAAAACTTATAAAAAACTTGAACTTAATCCCACTAATAAATTTACAGCCAATTTGAAAAAAATCATTACAGAAGGGAAAACTCTGGGAATCTTGAATGCTAAGGAGGTGGATTTCCTGGACCCTAGGTTTCCTAGGTCTCGGTTTTCTACTTCCTACCAAAGATCCATAAGGATCTAAATAACCCCCCTGGAAGGCCAATTATTTCCGGGGTGGGGTCCCTATCATCAAATCTTTCACAATACGTGGATTCATTCCTGCAGAAATATGTCAGGCGGTTGAACTCTTTTTTAAGGGATTCTACCCAGGTGTTAAACACCCTTGACACGATTCAATGGGAGGAGAATTGGTGTTTAGTAACTTGCGACATTACTTCACTATATACAGTAATTGACCATCAAAAGGGTTTATTAGCTGTAAAACGATATCTAGATGCAGACCCCGAAATCAAACCAGAACAGAGTGCCTTTCTGCTAAAAAGCATAGACTTTATATTGAATAACAATTATTTTTCATTTGATAAAAATTTCTATCTCCAAATCGAAGGGACCGCTATGGGCACGAGGTTTGCACCAACTTACGCTAATTTGTTCGTAGGCCACTGGGAAGAAGATTTTTTCAGGGAGAGTGGCTTTGGTGCAAACCTTGTGCTCTATAGGAGATACATAGACGATATGTTAATGGTCTGGAAAGGTTCTGAAATTGAACTAAATGACATGCTGATGAGTATGAACATCAATGACAAAGGCCTGAAATTCACACATAATTACAGTCAAGAAAAAGCTATCTTTCTTGACCTAGAGATTATGGTGGTAAATAACACAATTGAGACTAAGACACACTTTAAAGATGTTGATTCAAACAGCTTTATACATTCAAATAGTTGTCACTTACAGCAATGGAAAAATAATATCCCTGTGGGTCAGGCTTTAAGGATAAGAAGGAACTGTTCTAGATTATCAGACTTTGAGGAACAAATAGGGACCCTTATTGAGAAAGTTTAAGGATAGGGGATATGATGAGGATCTAGTGAACAAGGCTACCATTAGAGCTAGATCAACAAATAGGCAGACACTCCTTACATATAACCAAAAAAACATTGTAGACAAAAAAGACACTATTGATACCTCATTTATTACTGATTATAGCAATGATCATGGTACTATAAGAAAAATCCTTAATAAACATTGGCATGTTTTACAATCAGACCCCATCATACGAGACTTATTTTTAGGAAATCAAGAAATTTAAAACAAATACTAGTACCCAGTACCTTTCAAGAAAAGAAAACACAATTCAATGCACAACTAGACATTTCTGGAAAGAAAGTGGCAGGATATTTTCCTTGCTATACATGTAAGGCCTGTCAGCACAGCTGTAAAAAAACCTCCTTAAAGATTCCATCTACTGGAGAAATGATTTCAATAAAAGAACTTATTAGATGCACGACAAAAGGGGTCATATATGTACTTCAATGCACATGTAATCTAATATATTTTGGGGAAACTAAGAGGATGCTAAAAGATAGGATTAGAGTGCACCTCTTATGCATAGAGAAGGACAAAGAGGACACTAGACTCTATAAGCATTTCAAAGAAGTACACAAAGGGAGAACAAAGGATCTAACATTCTGGGGAATACAACATATCAAGTGCCATTGGAGGGGAGGCAACATAGATAAACCATTACGCATAAAAGAAGCAGAGTATATATATATATATAAATATGATACATTGTATCCAGCTGGTCTGAACTCTGAATTAGACATTTCACCATTTGTTCTGGATTAATGTATTAGTCCCAGAGTATAAACTTTTTTAGTATAAACTAATACTATTATATATGTAGTCATGTTTTAGTATCTCTACCCCCTCTAGTGGATATCAAATACACTTATATGATTGGATAATACGGACCTTCCCCCCTCTCCCCTTCCCCATGCATTCATAGATACACTATGAAGGGGTCCTTCACAAATTTTTTAGCACTGGGTTAATCATTTCACCATACACACTGTTTATCTAGTATATAAACAATGATTATAATACTTGATGTGACCTTCTTTTTAGGTCTATATTACCTAAACTTTCTAAATATATCTAATATCACTCGTTGCACGTTATCACTAGTTTTTAGCGTAAATATACGCACACTCCTTCATGTATTTTTGCACGTAAGCGGGCAATATCCACAACTTTTTATATTTATAAGTACAGTGCCTTCTTTTGAAAGGACTGATTACTTGGAAAAGAGACAATTTTTAACGTCATTTTTAATGTCATCCTTATTATTCTTCATTTACTTATTATTTTTTCACAGATAGTGCACCAATACGTTTCCTCAAAAGTTGAACTCGCCATGTTTATATACAGATATATCTGTTTATAAACCTATATAAGACTATAGCTATCTTTGTATATGTATGCTTTTTTCCGTTATAACGCTCTACATAAGAGTGTATGTTTTAACTCCTTTTTGCATTTTAATTTAAGTTGCCAATACTGTTGCCAATAGATCAACCATAGTGAACACACCTATTAAACTAATTGATTCAACCTGACCAATAGGTAGAAGTTTGAACTGTTTAAAAGGAAGCTGTGACTGGAGCAAACTCATCTTGAAAAAGCCCTGTAAGAGGGAGAAACGCGTTGATGATAAGCCACAGCTATCCTGTACTGTATACAATGTCTATAAGGACACTTATACTATACTGAGAAGTACAAGGTTCTAAGCTAAGTCGACTGTGCTGTATGCAATTTTACAGAGAGCACTAAGACTGCACTGGGAAGGACACGGTCTCAAACCAAGCCTGTTCCGAGATTGTGCATCAAAAGCCAGAGGACTGCAAGAAGTCTTGAAAGAGAGATTCAGTTGCAAGTATATACAGAGCTACAAGCCTAACCCTGCGTGCTTTTTTGCACTAAGAGCGGGGCTGTTTTTAATTCATTTGTCTACAATATAGCAGCCGCTATACTCCACCTGTCAGCGATCCTGGCCAATAGGATCTTCCCTTGGAGACAACACCCCTGACCGGTGACGTCACAGGACACGCATACGCCTCACGGAGGTGTTATCGAACTAACAGACGGAACTTTAGAAGGTAATACCTATTAATCTTACCTGGAACTGATCCTTTGATGTGATCTTTTATTTTCAAGGGCCCATATAATCTATCTGAAATATACAGAGACTTATTCTACCATATTGGCAACAGTAGTCATTTGGGTTTATGTTTTTATACATTTCTGTGTTTTATTGTATCAGAGACGTCCGATTTTTAATATCTTTACATTTATGTATTCTATCTTTAAAAAATTTGTATTCTATATAATTGTTTGATTAAATCCTTTTGCATAGCCAACTATATATCTATCATTGATATTTACTACTGAACCTTTAGCTTCTTTTAGCGCTTCTCCTACATTTTGTTCCCTAATCTAACCCACCCAAACCCCCCTTAAAAAACACTAAGCCCCTGAAGATCTCCCTACCTTGTATTCACCCAGCCGGGTATCACCGATCCGTCCAGAAGAGGGTCCGAAGTCTTCATCCTATCCGGCAAGAAGAGGTCCTCCAGAGGGTCCAAACTCTTCATCCAGGCGGCATCTTCTATGTTCTTCCATCCGGAGCGGAGCGGGTCCATCTTGAAGCAGCCGACGCGGAGCCATCCTTCCTCACAGACGGACTAACGACGAATGACGATTCCTTTAAATGACGTCATCCAAGATGGCGTCCCTCGAATTCCGATTGGCTGATAGGATTCTATCAGCCAATCGGAATTAAGGTAGAAAAAATCTGATTGGCTGATTGAATCAGCCAATCAGATTCAAGTTCAATCCGGTTGGCTGATCCAATCAGCCAATCAGATTGAGCTTGCATTCTATTGGCTGATCGGAACAGCCAATAGAATGCAAGCTCAATCTCATTGGCTGAATGGATCAGCCAATCTGATTGAACTTGAATCTGATTGGCTGATTCAATCAGCCAATCAGATTTTTCCTACCTTAATTCCGATTGGCTGATAGAATCCTATCAGCCAATCGGAATTCGAGCGACGCCATCTTGAATGACGTCATTTAAAGGAACCTTCATTCGGGTGTTAGGACATCAGAAGAAGAGGATGTATCTTTTTTTATTTTTTGTAATTTAGTGTTTGTTTTTTTTGTAATTTAGTTTAGTTGATTTAATTGTAGGTAATTGTAGGTAGTTTAGTTAATTAATTTATTGATAGTGTAGTGTTAGGTTTAATTGTAACTTAGGTTAGGATTTATTTTACAGGTAATTTTGTAATTATTTTAACAAGGTAGCTATTAAATAGTAAATAACTATTTAATAGCTATTGTACCTAGTTAAAATAAATACAAAGTTGCCTGTAAAATAAATATAAATGCTAAAATAGCTACAATATAATTATTCGTTATATTGCAGCTATATTAGGGTTTATTTTACAGGTAAGTATTTAGCTTTAAATAGGATTAATTTATTTAATAAGAAATAATTTATTTCGTTAGATTTAAATTATATTTAACTTAGGGGGTGTTAGGGTTAGGGTTAGACTTAGCTTTAGGGGTTAATACATTTATTATAGTAGCAGTGAGGTCCGGTCGGCAGATTAGGGGTTAATACTTGAAGTTAGGTGGCGGCGATGTTAGGGAGGGCAGATTAGGGGTTAATAACATTTATTATAGGGTTTGCGAGGCGGGAGTGAGGCGATTTAGGGGTTAATACATTTATTTAGGGGTTAATAAGTGTAGGTAAAGTAGCAGCGACGTTGGGGGGGGCAGATTAGGAGTTAATAAATATTATGTAGGTGTTGGCGGTGTTAGGGGCAGCATATTAGGGGTTTATAGGGATAATGTAGGTGGCGGCGGTGTCCGGTCGGCAGATTATGGGTTAAAATTTTTTATTATAGTGGCGGCGATGTGAGGGGGCCTCGGTTTAGGGGTACATAGGTAGTTTATGGGTGTTAGTGTACTTTGTAGCACAGTAGTTAAGAGCTTTATAAACCGGCCTTAGCCCATAAAGCTCTTAACTCCTGACTTTTTTCTGCGGCTGGAGTTTTGTCGTTAGAGTTCTAACGCTCACTTCAGCCAAGACTCTAAATACCGGCGTTAGGAAGATCCCATTGAAAAGATAGGATACGCAATTGGCGTAAGGGGATATGCGGTATGGAAAAGTCGCGGCTGGAAAGTGAGCGTTAGACCCTTTCCTGACTGACTCTAAATACCAGCGGGCGGTAAAAAGCAGAGTTAGGACCCTTTAACGCTGGTTTTGACGGCTAACACAGAACTCTAAATCTAGGCGTTAGTACTTTGTATCTTGAACTATTGTTTTGCTTATTACGGAATTACTCCTCTGTTACTCCTTACCGGATCAACCGCACCTGTGTGCTCAGCTGCTTTATTTTACCTGACCTATGAACTGTTGTTCACAGCGGATCAGTTGTCTGTTATTCCTGCAGCAACCTGGATGGTTCAGCTATTCAGACCTGCATGCTGCTACCATTACAGTGTACTACGGATTGTACCCTTTCTGCTTCGTCCCCAGGAACTTACCGTAACTTCATAGAGTTTGTAACTCTATAACCACAAGTATCTTATGCTTCTGTATATGCCTTTGAACATTACTTACCTATATACCGAGCTCTGTGTGACTTTGCTACAGTTGTTACTAATATCGTTTTATCTTACACTTGTTCATTTACGTAACAAAGTTTACTAACGGTTCTCCTGCATAATCATTGTGACTGCTACAACTTGCTTACGTAGTTTAACCATATGCTCTCTGCTGTTCATCTAAGAAGTATTAGGTTAACTTATCTTGAACCTCAGTCTAAATTGTTACACTCGATAAAACTAAATCACATTCATCAGACTTGTTACAATTATATTGGACATATTGAATGATATGTTTCATTATACTTCAATATTCTATAACCTAGTATTTTGCTATTTAAGTAGCACCAAGATTTACTGCCATTTAATCTGGGATTGTTTAGCTAGCTACAAAACCATATTAACTGGACTATAGATTTTTGTTGAGAAGGTGAGAACCTTACAATGCATTAGTAGTGAGATGTTTACTAGATCAGTGTGATAACTGTAGATAGAATATACTCATACCCGACCTCCAGTATTTGCACGGCTTTGGCTTTTACAATGTGTAGTTTTACTTCACACACGACAATCTGCTCTGTATTTTCAGGTACCTCTTAAAGTATGCTGCAGTTTTCCGGCGTCTCCCTGAGACAGTGGGGGGTAGTTATCAACGTGTCTACTTTCCTGCCTTCGCCGGCCCAATACGCCCGCCTAAGCTCGCCTACCTTCGCCGCCGCGGACCTGAAAATATACGCCTAAGTTATCAAAAAAAGCTGTCAAAAAGCTGAGGGGCGATGAGCAGCGGACTGTGAGAGTTATCACACATCCGATCTCGCTGCTCTTCGGCTGTTTGACAGCTTTCTTGCTAGCCTGTCACTAAGCACTCACACTAAACTACACTGTTCTACCCCCTATACCGGCGCCCCCGGAGCCCCCCGCAACTAAATAAAGTTACTAACCCCTAAACCGCCGCTCCTAGACCCCGCCGCAAGTCTTATAAATGTATTAACCCCTAAACCGCCGCTCCTAGACCCTGCCGCAACTGTTATAAATGTATTAACCCCTAAACCGCCGCTCCCGGACACGGCTGCCACCTACATTATACCTAGTAACCCCTATCCTGCCCCCCCTATACCGTCGCCCTCTATAATAAAATTATTAACCCCTATCCTGCTGATCCCGCACCTCGCCGCAAATAAATAAATAGTTTAACCCCTAAACCGCCGCTCCCTGAACCCGCCGCAACCTATATTACATTTATTAACCCATATCCTACCCCCCCTACACCGTCGCCACCTATAATAAATTTATTAACCCCTATCCTGCCCCCCCTACACCGCCGCCACTGTAATAAAATTATTAACCCCTAAACCTAAGTCTAACACTAACCCTAACACCCCCCTAACTTAAATATTAATTAAATAAATCTAAATAATATTTTTATTATTAACTAAATTAATCCTATTTAAAACTAAATACCTTTAAAATAAACCCTAATATAGCTACAATATAAATAATAATTATATTCTAGCTATTTTAGGATTTATTTTTATTTTACAGGCAACTTTCAATTTATTTTAACTAGGTACAATAGCTATTAAATAGTTATTAACTATTTAATAGCTTACCTAGCTAAAATAAACTGAAATTTACCTGTAAAATAAATCCTAACCTAAGTTACAATTAAACCTAACACTACACTATCATTAAATTAATTAAATAAATTACCTACAAATAACTACAATTAAATACAATTACATAAACTAACTAAAGTACAAAAAATAAAAAAATAAGTTACAAACATTTTACAAATATTACAACAATTTTAAGCTACTTACACCTAATCTAAGCCCCCTAATAAAATAACAAACCCCCCCAAAATAAAAAAATGCCCTACCCTATTCTAAATTAAATAAAGTTCAAAGCTCTTTTACCTTACCAGCCCTTAAAAGGGCCTTTTGTGGGGGCATGCCCCAAAGTTCAGCTCTTTTGCCTGTAAAAGAAAAATACAAACCCCCCCAACATTAAAACCCACCACCCACATACCCCTAATCTAACCCAAACCCCCCTTAAAATAACCTAACACTAATCCCCTGAAGATCATCCTACCATTAGTTGTCTTCACTCAGCCGAGCCACCGATGGAACTGAAGAGGACATCCGGACCGGCAGAAGTTATCCTCCAAGGGGCGCTGAAGAAATCTTCCATCCGATGAAATGATTCTCCAAGCGGCGCTGAAGAAATCTTCCATCCGGGCGAGGTCATCTTCCAAGAGGCGCTGAAGAAGTCTTCTATCCGGGCGAGGTCAGCGTCGAAGCCGGGTCTTGAATGTTCATCCCGCCGACACGGAACATCCTCCTTTCCCGACGAACTACCGACGAATGAAGGCTCCTTTAAGGGACGTCATCCAAGATGGAGTCCCTTCAATTCCGATTGGCTGATAGGATTCTATCAGCCAATCGGAATTAAGGTAGGAAAAATCTTATTGGCTGATAGAATCAGCCAATCAGATTCAAGTTCAATCCGATTGGCTGATCCAATCAGCCAATCAGATTGAGCTCGCATTCTATTGGCTGATCGGAACAGCCAATAGAATGCGAGCTCAATCTGATTGGCTGATTGGATCAGCCAATCGGATTGAACTTGAATCTGATTGGCTGATTCCATCAGCCAATCAGATTTTTCCAACCTTAATTCCGATTGGCTGATAGAATCCTATCAGCCAATCGGAATTGAAGGGACGCCATCTTGGATGACGTCCCTTAAAGGAGCCTTCATTCGTCGGTAGTTCGTCGGGAAAGGAGGATGTTCCGCGTCGGCGGGATGAACATTCAAGACCCGGCTTTGACGATGACCTCGCCCGGATAGAAGACTTCTTCAGCGCCTCTTGGAAGATGACCTCGCCCGGATGGAAGATTTCTTCAGCGCCGCTTGGAGAATCACTTCATCGGATGGAAGATTTCTTCAGCGCCCCTTGGAGGATAACTTCTGCCGGTCCGGATGTCCTCTTCAGTTCCATCGGTGGCTCGGCTGAGTGAAGACAACTAAAGGTAGGATGATCTTCAGGGGATTAGTGTTAGGTTATTTTAAGGGGGGTTTGGGTTAGATTAGGGGTATGTGGGTGGTGGGTTTTAATGTTGGGGGGGGTTGTATTTTTCTTTTACAGGCAAAAGAGCTGAACTTTGGGGCATGCCCCCACAAAAGGCCCTTTTATGGGCTGGTAAGGTAAAAGAGCTTTGAACTTTATTTAATTTAGAATAGGGTAGGGCATTTTTTTATTTTGGGGGGGTTTGTTATTTTATTAGGGGGCTTAGATTAGGTGTAAGTAGCTTAAAATTGTTGTAATATTTGTAAAATGTTTGTAACTTATTTTTTTATTTTTTGTAACTTAGCTTTTTTTATTTTTTGTACTTTAGTTAGTTTATGTAATTGTATTTAATTGTAGTTATTTGTAGGTAGTTTATTTAATTAATTTAATGATAGTGTAGTATTAGGTTTAATTGTAACTTAGGTTAGGATTTATTTTACAGGTAATTTTGTATTTCTTTTAGCTAGGTAGCTATTAAGTAGTTAATAACTATTTAATAACTATTCTAACTAGCTAAAATAAATACAAAGTTACCTGTAAAATAAATATAAATCCTAAGATAGCTACAATATAATTATTATTTATATTGTAGCTATATTAGGGTTTATTTTACAGGTAAGTATTTAGTTTTAAATAGGAATAATTTATTAAAGTATAGTGTAGTGTTAGGTGTAATTATAACTTAGGTTAGGATTTATTTTACAGGTAAATTTCATTTTATTTTAGCTAGGTAAGCTATTAAATAGTTAATAACTATTTAATAGCTATTGTACCTAGTTAAAATAAATTGAAAGTTGCCTGTAAAATAAAAATAAATCCTAAGATAGCTAGAATATAATTATTATTTATATTGTAGCTATATTAGGGTTTATTTTAAAGGTAAGTATTTAGTTTTAAATAGGATTAATTTAGTTAATAATAAAAATATTATTTCGATTTATTTAATTAATATTTAAGTTAGGGGGGCGTTAGGGTTAGGGTTAGACTTAGTTTTAGGGGTTAATAATTTTATTACAGTGGCGGCGGCGTAGTGGGGGGCAGGATAGGGGTTAATAAATTTATTATAGGTGGCGACGGTGTAGGGGGGGCAGATTAGGGGTTAATACATTTATTATAGGTGGCGACGGTGTAGGGGGGCAGGATAGGGGTTAATACATTTAATATAGGTTGCGGCGGGTTCAGGGAGCGGCGGTTTAGGGGTTAATACATTTATTATAGTTGCGGTGGGCTCCGGGAGTGGCGGTTTAGGGGTTACTATGTATATAGTAGCTTGCGGTGGGCTCCGGGAGCGGCGGTTTAGGGGGTAATAACTTTATTTAGTTGCGGCGGTGTAGGGGGGACAGATTAGTGGTGTTTAGACTCGGGGTACATGTTAGGGTGTTAGGTGCAGACAGCTCCCATAGAAATCAATGGGATGTCTGGCAGCAGCGAACTTGTACTTTCGCTAGGGTCAGACTCCCATTGATTCCTATGGGATCCGCCGCCTCCAGGGGCGGCAGATTGAAAACCAGGTACGCTGGGCCGTAAAAGTGCCAAGCGTACCTGCTAGTCATTTGATAACTAGCGAAAGTAGTGAGAATGTGCCGCACTTGTGTGCGGAACATCTGGAGTGACGTAAGAATCGATCTGTGTCGGACTGAGTCCGGCGGATCGAAGCTTACGTCACAAAATTCTACTTTTGCCAGTCTCGAGCCTTTGATAACTAAGGCGAATCAGCCTCGCCACAAATACGCTGCGGAATTCCAGCATATTTGAGGTTGACGGCTTGATAACTACCCCCCAGTAAGCGTTCTTGTCTGGCGTACCTGCGCTTCTCCTGGTTCCATGGTCTTTGGTCATGTGACTTGCTCTAAACTCACGTGAATGCCGGCCAGCCTATCCGGGTAATGGGTGAATGAGTGGAAGTCTTTTTTTTTTTCAAAATCTTTTTTATTTGGGTTCACATGGATAGACAACAGTTATGCATAGCCTTCCTGGCTGAATGTTACACACACAAGTTATACCGTTGCATAAATATAGAGATAACAGTGCTCGAAAGTCTGTAAAAGTGCGCACATCTCCAGGTTGGCAGTAACTTTTGTTGATGGTTTAAGATGTAGGAGTCCATGCAAACTACCAAATACCAACTTACATTTTCACATTTTCCAACTAAACAACAACCTTAACAAACAACTAACAAATTGCAATACCCTCCAAATATAGAGCCCAGGTACAAATACCACAGTATCAGGGTAGAACCCATATATGCAAGGAAATAAAAAGGAGGGGGAGGGAGGGGGACTCTCTCCACTCCTCCAACTCCGCCATCAAAAGCACAATGCGGCCATACTAATCAGTTATTCCTAAATGCGAGAGATGTTAGCCCTCAATCAGTGTCTCCTCCCATCTAATGGACTGTACTACACTACCCTGTTCTAAGTTGAGAGTACTCCACTCTCCCCTAAGGGATGCCCCCAAAAACAATTCATGACGTGAAAATGGTTGTAATATGTGATGTTGTAGTGTAAGGGGGAGAGTCTGTATAAAGCACCGCCATTTATTCAAGAATGACTTGAATCTGCGTCTTGTGTCCAACTTGGTATCAAGCTGTTCTACAAAAAGTTGTCTGAGTAACCGGTGTTTAAACTGAGATAGAGAGGGGGGCTTGTTAGTGATCCAGAGGGCCAGAATACATTGACGGGCCAGAAGGATGCACAGGCTAAGCAGAGCCTGCATGGTGCCAATCTGTCCCTCCCACCCAAATAGGTATATTGCCTTCAAGTTTAGGGTTACATTAATTTTCATTGTAATCTTGATCCAGTATTGTATCTGGCACCAGAAACATCTGACACAAGGGCAGTCAAAAAAGTAATGACTAATTGTGGGTTTGGGCAGAGAACACAATACATCTGTTTGGATACGTAAGGTTCCAATGTGCCAAGCGTGCCGGGGTAATATAGTCGCCATTAAAAAATCTAGTCTGCATTTCTCTGTGGGGAATCACCAGGCTATCCTTTTTGGTCAAAATCAAGCTATTTTTAATGTCGTCAGCAGTAATGTCAACTATGCCCTTACCTCTCATTCGAGCCGCAATGTCAGCTACAGTGGTTCCACTGCGCGTCTGAGCAGTCCTTGATAGATCGCAGACAAGGAAAACTGACCTAATTTAATGGCTGTGTGAATAATAGCGAAAGGGGAGGGATCCCAAAAACAAGGGTCTTGGGCTATAAGAGTGTTTACGTAGTGCCTGCACTGTAGGTATGCATAAAAATGAGTGTTAGGCAAGCCAAACTCACGCCTTAGGTCCTGAAAGGTTCTGATGGTTTGTGACAAGGGGTCCAGGAGAGCGCCAATGGAGTCAATGCCCACTGCCTTTCACATCTGGAATGGGGCTGACTCACTCCCGGCTGGAAAGTCTTTATTTCCCATCAGTGGGATGAACCTGGGGCAGGGGAGCATGCTACCCAGATACCCAAGAGCCAACCACCAAGCTTTCAGTATATCTTTGTACATTATGTTATGTTTAATTTCTGCTGGAAGGTCTCAAAGTGGAATGTAAACGAGATATGCTAGGAAATGCGGTGTCACCATGGTCTCCTCCAGAGAGGGGTCAGTAAAGTGTGCCGAGCGGAGTTGCCAGTCTAGAGTTAGCTGTATCAACGCTGCCCAGTTGTACCACCTCAGGTTTGGAAGAGCCAGGCCTCTATTAAGGTAGGGTAGCGTTTTCTTCCCCTTCCAGGTAAATAATATCATTGCCTTATTAGTCATCGTTAAATCTCCTTTGGTGATAAGAAAGGGCAGCATCAACATAGGATACAACAATTTAGGCAAAATTGACATTTTCACAAGGTTAATTTGACCAGATAAACCGAGGGGAGTCTGGTCCAGGCTTTTAGCTGAGACTGTAGCTGACCACATTGCTATGCAATGTTAAGGTCATAGATTTTATGCGGATTGCGATGAAGCTCAATTCTCAGATAGGTCAGAGTGTAAGGCTGAACAGTAAAAGGGTATAGGGATTTGTCAGATTTGTGGTCGGTTAGTCATAAGATTTCGATTTGTTCGTGTTAACTTTGTATCCTGCAAAGTCTCTGAAAACATTTAGGACGTCTATGATCCTAGGGACGTGTAAAGCGGGGTCAGTGATGAAAAGGAGCATATCATTCGCATATAATGCCATATGCACAGTATGATCCTTCAATAGCATTCCCGGATATGTCTGTTTCAGTTTAAAGGCAAGTGGCTCCAAAGCCAGATCAAAAAGCAGGGGGACAATGGGCACCCTTGACGAGTGCCTCTCTGGAGATTGATGGTAGGAGAAAGAAGGCCATTAACCAATATTTTTGCCGTTGGGGCAGAATAAATTTTGCCTAGAAAATTAAGGAAAGGGCCTTCAAAATGGAATTTTCTTAGGGTATAGAAAAGATGTGGCCACTCCACTCTATCGAAGGCCTTCTCTGCATCCAAAGATAAAAGGAAGGCCTCCTGATCCCCCCCGTTGCCGCAGGGTTTCTGCCCCTAGCTAGAAGTGGTTGATGGCATGAAGGACTTTGCCTATGTTGGCTACTGATGTTCTGCCGGACACAAAACCTGTTTGATCGGCATGCAATAAAGAGGGGATCATTTTTTTCAGTCTATTGGCTAAAATTTTCATTAATATCTTGTAATCGGTATTTAACCGGAAGATTGGGCGGTATGACTCTGGGAGGGAATGATCCTTTCCAGGTTTTAGGGATTAAGGTGATATGTGCTGAAACAAATGGATTAGAGGGGAGGCTATCCTCCAGGAAAAGTGCGTTATATACCTTTGAGAGGGTAGGGGACACCTGGGGGGACAGAAGTCTAAAAAACTCCACCGGGAGGCCATCTGGGCCAGGGATTTTCTCTAAGGACAGGGATTTATTAGTGTATTGTATCGCTTCAGGATATACTGGGGCGTTCAGGGCCTCCATCTGTTCCCCTGTGAGATGTGGGTTAAGGGAGCTCCAAATGTCTATTTGTCAGTTTGAGTCGGTTGGTGGTTGGCTTGTGTATAGGTGGGCATAATAGGTCGCCAAGCAATGTACCAGCTTTGTGGGGGTATCTTCCCCTAGAATCTAAGCATTGCAATGTCCTTTTTGGCGCACTGAGTTTTTGGCCAACAGCCTTCACGCCATATTACCGAAATGGTAGAATTTACTTGCCGTTTTTAGTAGACCGGCAGCCGTATTTTGCCTAACAAAAGTGTCTAGCTCCAACTTGGCCGCAATATAGTTATCATACAAGTCACGTGACCTATGGGTGCATAATGCTAGATAAGTTTGACCCAGCATAGTCTGTAAAGTATTATATGTAAATTGGGTTTTACGCTGAAGCTCCGCTGCGTATGATATAATATGGCCTGTGAGTACCGCCTTAGCTGCCTCCCAGAACAGCTGAGGATTATCAACATGTGCAAAATTGTCGGTGTAATAGTCGTTCCATGCGTGTATGAGTGCTTTCCGGAAGGGTTCAGAGGTGACTAGGTATGAAGGGAATCGCAGGGTATTCCTGGTAGGGCGCTTGCAAGCATTGCCCAAAATAATTTCTACTGGAGCGTGATCAGAAACCACAATGTCATGCATGGTCTCCGATGCCACTCATGCGATAAGAGTGTCCGCCACCAGGAATAGGTCTATACGGGACAGTGAGGCATTAGCCTTGGACAGACAGGTATAGTCTCTACCTTCAGGATGTCTCCTACGCAAAATGTCAACTACAGCCAGAGAATTAGCAAGTAAATCAAACACTCTTATTGCAAATTTCCCTTTATAATTCCGTAATCTTTTTGCTGTTGGGACCTCCTGCACCCAAGTTCTATCCAAAAGAGGTTGTGGGGATAGGTTAAAATCACCTCCAATTACTAAATTTGAACCCGGAAATGGGGCTAAGGTTTGTATTAAAGTTTCCCAAACGGCAATTAACTTGTTGTTGGGCGCATAAATGTTACATAAGGTATATTTTGTGGAATCTATGGAAATCTGTGCAATAATAAATCTGTCCTCTGGATCAGCAACCGTATTGAGAATGTCAACCTGTAGGCGTTTGCCAAATAGAATAGCTAGACCTCTGCTAGAGGAATTATGTGACAAATAGAAAACCCTCCCTACCCAATCGCATCTTAGCTTTTTCATGTTCCTCACCCCCCAAATGTGTCTCTTGCAAAAGGGCCACGTCAGCATTTAATCTGCGCAGCTGTGTTAAAATCGACTTACGTTTTATGGGGGAGTGGACACCGCCAACATGCCAGGTAAGTATTTTAAAGGACCAGTCAACACTGTAGATTTGCATAATCGACAAATGCAAGATAACAAGACAATGCAATAGCACTTAGTCTGAACTTCAAGGGCGCAATACGATATACGGCGTAGTTTGCAGCGTAAGCGAGGGAACCCGCGTCGCCCGCAGTTTCAGCTTGCAACTCGAGCTATCCCATATACGGCGCCGTCAGATGCTAACATGCCGTAAGTCGGATAAACCAGCGATGTCCAGAAATCTGCGCAAGTACAAATTTCTGGCGTCTCCAGTGACTTACGGCACGTTAGAAACTGCCGGCGCCTACAAAACCTGACTAAAGTCTAAATCACCCGGACTGTCTAACACGCCTCCCTAACATAGCCCGACACGTCTAACCCTCTATCCGCTATCCCCCCTCACTATCCTAACAATAAAATATGTATTAACCCTAAACCACCGCTCCCAAACCCCGCCGCAACCTAATAAAGTTATTAACCCCTAAACCGCCGCCAGCTATATTAAATCTATAACCCCCTAAAGTGAGCCCCTACCCTGCCGCCATCTATTTTAAAATTATTAACCCCTAATCTAATCCCCCTACCCCGCCGCCATCTATATTAAATTATTTAACCCCTAAAATACTAAACTATCCCTACCACTAAACCTAAGTCTAACCCTACAAATAGCCCTGAAAAGGGCTTTTTGCGTGGCATTACCCCAAAGTAAACTGCTCTTTTGCCAGCCCTTAAAAGGGCTTTTGGCGGGGCTTTGTCACAAAGTAATCAGCTCTTTTGCCTACAATCTAAATCCCCCTACACCGCTGCCACCTATAATAAATGTATTAACCCCTAATCTAATCTCCCTACACCGCCGCCAGCTATATTAAACACATTAACCCCTAATCTAATCCCCCTACACCGCTGCCAGCTATATTAACTATATTAACCCTTTTAAGGGCTGGTAATAGAGATAATTATTTTAGGGGGATTAGATTAGGGGTTAATAATATTAATATAGCTGGCGGAGGTATAGGGGGATTAGATTAGGGGTTAATATTTTTTATATAGGTGGCGGCGGTGTAAGGGGTCAGATTAGGGGATAGATAAGGTAGATGGCGGCGGTGTAAGGGGTTCACATTAGGGGATAGATCAGTTAGATGGTGGCGGTTTTAGGGGCTCACAGTAGGGGGTTATTTTATGTAGATGGCGGTGGGGTCCGTGAGCGGCGGTTTAGGGGTTAAATACTTTATTAGGGATTGCGGCGGGGGATCGCGGTTGACAGGGAGATAGACATTGTGCATGTGTTAGGTGTTAGGTTTTATTTAGCAGATCGCGGTTGACAGGTAGATAGACATTGCGCATGCGTTAGGTGTTAGGTTTTATTTAGCAGCTAGTTTAGAGAGTTACGGGGCTCCAATACTCAGCGTAAGGCTTCTTACGGCTGCTTTTTGTGGCGAGGTGAAAATGGAGTAAGATTTCTCCATTTTCGCCACGTAAGTCCTTACGCTGTATATTGGATACCAAACTGCGCTGGTTTGGTATACCTGCCTATGGCCCAAAAAACTACGGGCGACGGCAGAAATATATGCGCGTAACTTCTAGGTTACGCCGTATATGTGATACCAAACCCGCGCAAAGAAATATACGCGCGTAACTTCTAGGTTACGCCGTATATGTGATACCAAACCCGTGCAAATATTGGTGTCGCCAACTTTTGTGGGCAACGATTTTTATCGGATCGACCCCCATATGAGTAGTAGATTTTTTTTCTGACAATTTTAAAAGTTTTGTCTTTTTCCACTCCCCCTGTACCATTTGACAGCCATCAGCCAATCACAAATGCATACACGTACCATGTGACAGCAATCAGCCATTCACATATGCATACACACTTATTCTTGCACATGCTCAGTAGAAGCTGGTGACTCAAAAAGTTTAAATATAAAAATATTGTGCACATTTTGTTAATTGAAGTAAATTGGAAAGTTGTTTAAAATTGCCTGCTCTATTTGAATAATGAAAGTTTAATTTTGATTGAGTGTCCCTTTAAGCGCCATATTCGGGCATTGTCTGGGACAAAAGAGGGGCACCCCTAAAATGACGTGTCCCGGGAGGAGCAGAGAGAGCAGGGGTGGAGGGGCCGAGAGAGGAGGAAGGACAAAGAGGCATCTCGGTCACTAGGCCAGAGGAGCCCTGTACCTGAAAAAAAAAACATATTATACAGTAACATCATAGACACAAATAACTTGTCATCCAACAGTCTCCTATTCTGTGTTTCGGGAAACCAGTTGTAGAGGAGTAAATAACAGAGGGAGTAGAGCCCATAGGCTATATCGGGGAGTGTCTCACTCCACAGTAAAAAGGCAGGCATCATATGGATTCTATGCCAGATAGTTAATAGATATTAACGAGACACTGTCGCCAGCAGCGACTGCAATGGGGGATGCCAGGCAGTCAGTAGGCAATCTGTATGATACACTTGTCTATGGTGATAATAAAGGGGTATGCATTCTTTAGAGAGCAGAGCAATCGTTCAAAACCAACAGTACATAAACTAAAAAACATTTTGGGAGAGTAGGTCACAAAATTAATACACGCAGAGCAGTTACTACTCAGTTCTCAGCTTCCGAGGCACGAGGCAAGAAAGGCCCATTGGCAAGGTAGCAGCCAACTAGGGGCATAATTTGTGATTAGCCTAGGGCCCCGAGATTAGACAAAAGAGGCCAGCACACCAGCACTCACCCACACAACAATACTAAACCTAACAATAAACAACAGGCAATACATAAACATTTGGATTACAACTTTTGGCAGGCTCACGAGAAAGAAAAATGCAGTCCTTAACTTCCACGGATTGGCTTCTTTTAGAGAAGAGGCAAGATCAATGTCCACTGCCTTTCCAAGTGTCTCCCACAACAGGTGGGTACAAAGGAGAAGGAGGAGAACATTAAGAATTTTATAGCCATTTAGATGGCTACATGTAGACACATTCACCAACATGGTGGCCTTTGCAGAAAATCAGGTGACCTCTGGACATTCTTCAGTTGCAAGATAGCTCTGTAGGGCCTTGGGGGAGTGAAAAAGCTTGATTCCCAATGCCCTGTGAAGGCGCAGCTTGGCAGGAAAAACAGTGCAACTTGGTGGCCCTGTTCATGCAGGCGGGAGCAGAAGGGAGCAAATTATTTTCTTAGCTTAGTGACTTCGGCCGAGTATTCTTGAAACAGGAGCAGTCTGGAACCCTCAAGCATAACCTCTTTGTGCGTTCTGTAAGCCCTAAGGACTTTGATCTTTTTCTGGAAGTTCACGCATTTGTAAATAACCTGTCTTGGTCTCATCTTGGCATGCTCCAGGGTACGCTCAGGGCCCACCCGATGAGCTCTCTCTACATCAATAGGCAATATGTCCGGAGACAATCCAAGGTCAGGGCAGTAAATTCCAGCAAATCTTTTCCCTTAACTGATTCTGGGACACACACTTTACATAGGTTATTGCGCCTGCTTCTGTTCTCCAGGTCGTCTACGCGGTCTAGTAGATGTTGGTTCTCTTTGCGGAGTTCTCTGAGTGAGGTGTCCGAGGTTGTTTGTCTATACTACACCTCTGATATGTTTGTTTCTGCAACATTGAGATGAGAGGAGAATTGGCGGATCTCAGTTGCCAGCGTGTCCACCACTGTTTGTAGCAAGTCCATCTTGGGTAAAAACAAATATTTTAATTCTTGCAGTAATGAGGCTGAGTTACTGAGGTAGTTTTAAGGGCTATAAGGGTAAACTCCGGCCCACTGATAAATCCACACTACTTCAGGCATCTACATAGGGCAGTAAGGCATCTAGCTATTTAAAATGGTGCCGGCAGTTATATGCACACAATTAGCGGCCTTTGAGTGAGCTAAAGTCAGCACTCAACTGTGGCACTATACAATCTCCAGGTCCGGTAGGTAAGTAGAGGGGGTCACGTGATAGTGTGCTTATGCTATGGGGTCTCCAGTCCAGTACTCCTCTGGCCAGAGGGTCAGCATGGAAAAAGGCCCAGCCGTACACTCACCACTGATTGCTGATGCTGCTCCGCTGCAGGAAACAGCAATGCTGTCTGCAGGAAGTTATCCGTTGCTCCCACTCTGCAGTCCAGAGGAGCTTTAAGCGGTTCAAGGATATACCTGCATGGCGCTGCAATTCTTCCTCAGTGCACAGATCCTTCACCACGTGGGTAGCGCAATGTCCACAACCGGGGGCCAGGGCCGGTGGAATGCCCTGCACAGTTCACACATTCCACTGGCGATGACCACTACACAGTCTCCCAGAAGGAAATAACATTGTAGGGTCTGGATGGCCGCTCTAAGGGGTGGAAAAAAGGCTTTTTTGCCATCCAGAAGTCACGCCCACTGGAAGTGTCCAAGTGGAAGTCTTTTAAATCTTTTGGAATCGGAAAACATCCTTTTAAAGTCCTTTCAAGTTCGTAATAATGGAAATGCACTTCACAGTTTAGTTAAGTATACCCCAAACTATTCAGACCAAAACAGGTAACAACTTCTACGCGTTTCAACATTAATGCTATGCCTTTCCACTTGATAAAGGCGTAGCATTAACGCGAAAATGCGTAGAAGTTGTTACCTCTTTTGGTCTGAAAAGTTTGTAGTATATATATTATTTTTTTTTACTACATTTCAGGTATGTGTCTTGGGAGATCATAGACTTATTGGGATATAGCATCTAGGGGATATATTCTATTTGACCACTACATGTACCCTTCCTGTACGTTCTGTCTGAATTCTGAGTCATAGTCCCCCCTCGTTATAACTCCTAGCGATCCAAAGTATAGTATCCACATACTTGAGGACTGCTTGTGCCTGTGAAGGGTATTTGTCCAAATAACAGGAGGAAAAAACTCTAAAACAGCGCAACCACTCATCAAAAGTGTCTGATCTTTTAATGCACTTGGGGCCAGTTCAATCAGAGCTCCGTTCCTTTTGCCGGTAAACTTCTACGGAAATTTAAAAAATATTAACATATTTCCCCTGTTTAATTTTTTTAACAACTTTAGACTTGAGATGCTCATTAAGGGAATGAATCGTACAGGGATATGGATACCCTTGCACTGCCACCTTCTGATTGGATGCTAAGGGAGGGGTGGGACTTATAGGAACCTGTACCTGAACTACCCGTTGAGTATTAGAATGGGGTGATGTCTGTAAATTATGCGCTTTGTGCACCTTAGTCAGTGTATTACGGCCATGTAGCACTTTTCTGACCATTTTAAACATGATTTTTTGTCCCTGGCCTTCTGTGCCTAAGGAAGCGTCACTATCAGTGTTTGCCTAGGCTGAGGTAGTGTCTGATATGTCCTCTCTGTCATGGCAAAAGTCAATAGACTTACCAGGAGCAGGGGCTCAGGGTGGTGGAGCTGGGAAATCCAAAGCAGAACCCTGTGCCTCAGGAACATAACCCTCCACAGGAACATCTGTGATCGTCTGCGTATCCTGACTCTCCAGTGGAAAATGCTGGTCAGCTGATGCCATGCCTACTAATTGCTTTCCAGTCCAAAGTGCTTCCTGTAAAAGAGACAAAATATTGCGAGCATCAGAGGTGGAGGAAGCAGATGGCCCTTGGGTGGTATCCCCACTCCCTAAAGCTATGTGATGGCCCCTCCTATCAGCTGACTCCCTTTCATGCTTGCCAACATCCACTCTCCTGGATGACATCAAATCCTGCCCAACCAATCCAGCAATGATTATCTTGTTTAGATGTCCAATAAGTGTTTTATATATAGGTGAAATAGAGTAGATTCCTTGTGAAAAGTGTGTTACTAATCTTCTAATCACTGTATGTTGATCTGTTATGGGACCCTTTGTCAAGATCTTATTTACTTACGGCTAGATTACGAGTTCGGCGTTAGCTTTAAAAAGCAGCATTAAGGGGTCCTAATGCTGCTTTTTAATGCCCTCTGGTATTACGAGTCAGGTAGGTACAGGTGTACCGCTCACTTTTCTTCCGCGACTTTTCCATACCGCCAATCCCCTTACGTCAATTGCGTATCCTATCTTTTTAATGGGATTTTCCTAACGCTGGTATTACAAGTCTTGGAAGAAGTGAGCGGTACAGCCTCTACCTCCAAGACTCCTACGGCATATAAAAGTCAGTAGTTGAGAGTTTTATGGGCTAACGCTGAAAAATAAAGCTCCTAACTACAGTGCTAAAAAGTACACTAACACCCATAAACTACCTATAAACCCCTAAACCGTGCCCCCCCCCCCACATCGCAAACACTATAATAAAATTATTTATCTATTTAATCTGCCGACCGGACATCGCCGCCACCTACATTATACATATGAACCCCTAATCTGCTGCCCCTAACATCGCCGACACCTACATTATAGTTATTAACCCCTAATCTGCCGCCCCCAATGTTGTCGCCACCTAACTACAATTATTAACCCCTAATCTGCCGCCCCCAACGTCGCTGCTACTATATTAAATGTATTAACCCCTAAACCTAAGTCTAACCCTAACCCTAACACCCCCCTAACTTAAATCTATTTTTAATAAATCTAAATAAAATTACTATAATTAAATAAATTATTCCTATTTAAAACTAAATACTTACCTATAAAATAAACCCTAAGATAGCTACAATATAACTAATAGTTACATTGTAGCTTTTTTAGGATTTATATTTATTTTACAGGCAACTTTGTATTTATTGTAACTAGGTACAATAGTTATTAAATAGTTAATAACTATTTAATAGCTACCTAGTTAAAATAATTACAAAATTACCTGTAAAATAAATCCTAACCTAAGTTACAAATACACCTAACACTACACTATCAATAAATTAATTAAATAAATTAACTACAATTATCTAAAATAAAATACAATTAAATAAACTAAACTATATTACAAAAAAACCCACTAAATTACAAAAAATAAAAAAATATTACAAGAAGTTTAATCTAATTACACCTAATCTAATCCCACTAATAAAATAAACCCCCCCCCCCAAAATAATAAAATTCCCTATCCTAAACTAAATTACAAATAGCCCTTAAAAGGGCCTTTTCCGGGGCATTGCCCCAAAGTAATCAGCTCTTTTACCAGCCCTTAAAGGGGCTTTTTGCAGGGCATTGCCCCAAAGTAATCAGCTCTTTTACCTGTAAAAAAAAGAAATACAATACCCCCCCAACATTACAACCCATCACCCACACACCCCTACTCTAAAACCCACCCAATCCCCCCTTAAAAAAAACCTAACACTACCCCATTGAAGATCACCCTACCTTGAGCCGTCTTCACCCAGCCGGGCACCGATGGGGCAGAAGAGGACATCCGGACCAGCAGACATCTTCATCCAGGCGTCATCTTCTATCTTCATCCTTCCGGAGAGGAGTGGAGCCATCTTCTATCCAGCCGACACGTAGCCATCCTCTTCAATCGAAGTCCTAACAAAGAATGAAGGTTCCTTAAATGACGTCATCCAAGATGGCGTCCCTCGAATTCCAATTCGTTGATAGGATTCTATCAGCCAATCGGAATTAAGGTAGGAAAAATCCGATTGGTTGATTTAATCAGCCAATCGGATTGAACTTCAATCCGATTGGCTGATTAAATCAACCAATCAGATTTTTCCTACCTTAATTCCCATTGGCTGATAGAATCCTATCAGCCAATCGGAATTCGAGGGACGCCATCTTGGATGATGTCATTTAAAGGAACCTTCATTCTTCGTTAGGACTTCGATTGAAGAGGATGGCTCCGTGTCGGCTGGATAGAAGAGGGCTCCGTTCCGGAAGGATGAAGATAGAAGATGCCGCTTGGATGAAGATGTCTGCTGGTCCGGATCTCCTCTTCTGCCCCATCGGTGCCCAGCTGGGTGAAGAAGGCTCAAGGTAGGGTGATCTTCAATGGGGTAGTGTTTTTTTAAGGGAGGATCGGGTGGGTTTTAGATTAGGGGTGTGTGGGTGGTGGGTTGTAATGTTGGGGGGGGGTATTGTATTTCTTTTTTTTACAGGTAAAAGAGCTGTTTACTTTGGGGCAATGCCCCGCAAAAAGCCCTTTTAAGGGCTGGTAAAAGAACTGATTACTTTGGGGCAATGCCCCCCAAAAGGCCCTTTTAAGGGCTATTTGTAATTTAGTTTAGGATAGGGAATTTTATTATTTTGGGGGCTTTTTTATTTTATTAGGGGGTTTAGATTAGGTGTAATTAGATTAAACTTCTTGTAATATTTTTTAATTTTTTGTAATTTAGTGTTTGTTTGTTTTTGTAATATAGTTTAGTTTATTTAATTGTATTTTATTTTAGATCATTGTAGTTCATTTATTTAATTAATCTATTGATAGTGTAGTGTTAGGTGTATTTGTAACTTAGGTTAGGATTTATTTTACAGGTAATTTTGTAATTATTTTAACTAGGTAGCTATTAAATAGTTATTAACTATTTAATAACTATTGTACCTAGTTAAAATAAATACAAAGTTGCCTGTAAAATAAATATAAATCCTAAAATATTTACAATGTAATTATTAATTATATTGTAGCTATTTTAGGGTTTATTTTATAGGTAAGTATTTAGTTTTAAATAGGAATAATTTATTTAATTATAGTAATTTTATTTAGATTTATTAAAAATAGATTTAAGTTAGGGGGTGTTAGGGTTAGGGTTAGACTTAGGTTTAGGGGTTAATACATTAAATATAGTAGCGGCGACATTAGGGGCGGCAGATTAGGGGTTAATTTTTGTAGGCAGGTGACGGCGACGTTGGGGGAGGCAGATTAGGGGTTAATAAATATAATGTAAGTGTCAGCGATGTTAGGGGCAGCAGATTAGGGGTTCATAGGTATAATGTAACTGGCGGAGGTGTCCAGAGTTGCAGATTAGGGGTTAATAGTATAATGCAGGTGGCGACGATGTCGGGGGCAGCAGATTAGGGGTTAATAAGTGTAAGGTTAGGGGTGTTTAGACTCATGGTTCATGTTAGGGTGTTAGGTGTAGACTTAGAAAGTATTTCCCCATAGGAATCAATGGGGCTGCGTCAGAAGCTGAACGCTGATTTTTTGCAGGTGTTAGGTTTTTTTCCAGCCATTTCAACCCCATTGTTTCCTATGGGGAAATCGTGCACGAGCATGTTTAGCCAGCTTACCACTGACTTAAGCAACGCTGGTATTACAGGGAGAAGTGGCGCTAAATTTGCTCAACTCTCACTTTTCTGAGGCTAACGCAGCCATTCAGAAAACTTGTAATATCAGCATTGTTTAAAGTGAGCGCTGGAAAAAAAAGGAGCGTTAGCAACGCAAGTCTTTACCGACAAAACTTGTAATCTAGCCGATAATGTTTAGCTTGCAGGTACGCAAAGTGGTGCTTATGGGGGAGGGAGTACTGCGTCTGTGGTTTCCAGTGTTTGTCAGTAATTGATGGACATATTGAAGCTCTTTGTCATGCCATACCCTAAATGAAGTAGTAGTATAACCCACTAAAAGTATGGATTACAACATAGAGGTAGATATTTAGTGTATATCTTAGGGATGTTCAGCTGTTTACAGATAATGTTCCAAGCTTTTAATGGTTCCATGAATAATATGAAGCCCTTAAGTAAAGTTGTTGCTTTAGCAACTGGAAGGTGTGGTAGCATCGCCAATGACCATGACTGAACCAATTCCTGTTCCAATACATTCAAAGTAAAATGGCCAGTGTAGTGCATACTTACTAATAGCCGCCCAGTTAAACTGCAGATTGGGAATGCTCAAACCTCCTTGTGAGACTCACTAGAGTTCTCTGTAACTAATATGGTGTCTATTTCCCACCCGTAAAAAATTCAATTTATTGGAGTTTAATAAGTTGAGATCAATTTTTCTTAGTAATAGTGGAAGCATTTGAAAAACAAAAAGGGCCAGGTTAGAAGTGGAGCGCTAAATATTGCTTTCATGCAAGCGATATTATCGTTCCACTTTGTAATACCAGTGCACAATAATTTTTGTGGTGACTATTTTACGGGAGTCTAGTTTTGTGCATAATTCCCCCCCCCCCCCCCTTTAAAATAGTCTCCACAAAAATGTTTAACTCTTCTAAACTCTTCTAAACTCTTCTAAAAAGTTGTTCAAGAAAGATAAAGCTAACTAAATTTTAAGAAAATAGATGGTGTCTATAAGTGTGGTAAATCCAGATGTGGCATGTGCAATTACGTGGACCTTAAATGTTTGGAATTTAAATCTAATCAAACAGGAGAAAAAGTTCTGATAAAATCTAGAATGACTTGTGAAAGTATTAATGTAATTTATTTAACCTTTTAAAGATGTTAGGACATTCCATGCTGTCCTAACTGCACTGGGCTTTAGTGCTGTTAGGACGGCATGGAATCTCCTAGCCGTTTAGCCTGACACAAAAGGGTTAATTGAATGTATTTTTGGTGTACAATATTGTGGACAAACTAGTAGATTAGTTAGAGTGAACACTTTAGAAATATTAAGAATATATTTTTAAAATATAGTGTGTCCCAACATAGGGCTAGATTATTCGTGAGGGGCAAACATTTTTGTGCAAGTAATATTGTGTTTTCGCGATCCATTTAAATGGATTTTAAATCAAGTTGAGCAAGAATTTTTACCGGGAACTTAGAGCTGTGGTTAACTGTTTTCCAAAACTAAAAAGTAGTACAAAACAATTCAAACATACATTACAAAGTATAGTTACACTCATAAAAACACTGTCTAATAAAATTTATTTAAAAAAAATAATGCACTAAAAAGTAAGGGCTCAAAGATATGAGATCTCAGGTGTAAGAGAAAAAAAGCAGCTGAAGCACTTTAACATAGAGATACATACAGATACATTGCAAAAGATGTATTTGTATGTATATAGATATGTTTAACTATGTATTAACTGTAAATATTTCACATTCCAATATTCTGCACATAGCAGAATATGTTCTAAGCATTTTAAATAGATATTACTATATATCTGTGTATATATATATATATATATATATACCTATATATAATTATTTTTTATATATATATACATCCAGTTCAACCAATACAAAGACATACTACTTCATTTATATATATATATATATATATATATATATATATATATATATATATATATATATATATATATATATATGTACAAGCAAAGTGCACTCCAGATTCAAACAGTCAGCCGCTTCGGGTGCTAGCAAAAATAGGATACATCAAAAAACAAGAAGCACTCCAGAAGACTTTCAAATAATGTCACCTTTAATTACTAATTAAAGGTGACATTATTTGAAAGTCTTCTGGAGTGCTTCTTGTTTTTATATATATATATATATATATATATATATATATATATATATATATATATATATATATATATATATATATAGTATCCCACAAAAGTGAGTACATCCCTCACATATTTGTAAATATTTTATTATATATTTTCATGTGACAACACTGAAGAAATGACACTTTGCTACAATGTAAAGTAGTGAGATTTGCTGTCCCCTCAAAATAACTCAACACACAGCCATTAATGTCTAAACCGTTGGCAACAAAAGTGTACACCCCTAAGTGGAAATGTCCATATTGGGCCCAAAGGGTCAATATTTTATGTGGCCACCATTATTTTCCAGCACTGCCTTGATCCTCTTGGGCATGGAGTTCACCAGAGCTTCACAGTTTGCCACTGGAGTTATCTTCCACTCCTCCATGACGACATCAGGTTGCTGGTTGCGCTCCCCCACCTTCCATTTGAGGATGCCCCACAGATGCTCATTAGGGTTTAGGTCTGGAGACATGATTGGCCAGTCCATCATCTTTACCCTCAGCTTCTTTAGCAAGGCAGTGGTTGTCTTGGAGATGTGTTTGGGGTCGTTATCATGTTGGAATACTTCCCTGTGGCCCAGTCTCCGAAGGGAGGGGATCATGCTCTGCTTCAGTATGTCACAGTACATGTTGGCATTCATGGTTCCCTCAATGAACTGTTGCTCCCCAGTGCCAGCAGCACTCATGCAGGTCCAGACCATGACACTCCCACCACCATGCTTGACTGTAGGCAAGACACACTTGTCTTTGTACTCCTCACCTGGTTGCCGCCACACACACTTGACACCATCTGAACCAAATAAATGTATCTTGGTCTCATCAGACCACAGGACATGGTTCCAGTAATCCATGTCCTTAAAACTGTTTGCGGGCTTTCTTTTGCATCATCTTTAGAAGAGACTTCCTTCTGGGACGACAGCCATGCAGACCAATTTGATGCAGTGTGCGGCATATGGTCTGAGCACTGACAGGCTAACACCCCGTACCCCTTCAAGCTCTGCAGCAATGCTGGCAGTACTCATATGTCTACTTCCCAAAAACATCCTCTGGATATGACTCTGAGCACGTGCACTCAACTTCTTTGGGCGACCATGGCTAGGCCTGTTTTGAGTGGAACTTGTCCTGTGAAACCGCTGTATAGTCTTGCCCAATGTGCTGCAGATTAGTTCAGGGTCTTGGCAATCTTCTTATAGCCTAGGCCCTCTTTATGTAGAGTAACAATTCTTTTTATGTAGAGTAACAATTCTTTTTTTAGATCCTCAGAGAGTTCTTTGCCATGAAGTGCCATGTTGAACTTCCAGTGACCAGTATAAGTGAGTGTGAGAGCGATAACACCAAATTTAACACACCTGCTCCCCATTCACTCCTGAGACCTTGTAACACTAACGAGTCACATTACACCGGGGAGGGAAAATAGCTTATTGGGCCTAATTTGGACATTTCCACTTAGGTGTGTAGTCACTTTGTTCCCAACGGTTTAGATTAATGGCTGTGTGTTGAGTTATTTTGAGGGGACAGCAAATTTACACTGTTATACAGGCTGTACACTCACTACTTTACATTGTAGCAAAGTGTAATTTCTTCAGTGTTGTCACATGAAAAGATATAATAAAATATTTACAAAAATGTGAGGGGTGTACTCACTTTTGTTAGATACTATATATATATATATATATATATATATAGAGAGAGAGAGAGAGAGAGAGAGAGAGAGAGAGAGAGAGAGAGAGAGAGAGAGAGAAATACTAAAGAGGTAGGTACACCTGAATGTTTACTACCACTATAGACAAAGTTGCACACACTCACAATAGATAGAGAACATTTTTGCAAATTTTAAGGTATATAACATTAACAGCAATATATTCAATAATTACCGAATAATGCAAAGAGGAAAATGACATATAATAAAAATGCAATGATTGAAAATAGAAATATAAAAAGTATTCTCCTTCTGTTGTTAGGTTGAAGTATATCAGAGAAAGGTGTTCAGTGCTGCTCGTCCAAAAAAGACTCAAGTTGAGTGATGAGGTACAGCTGCAGCAATCTAGAAAGACAAGCGCACAAAAACACCTCTCATAGTTCAAATCAATTTAATAAGAACAAACACATATAAAAACAAATAACCCCTAGGGTATTCCCTACTCACAAATAAAACCTCAATCTTATGAGGTAAGGGAGGGCAGATGGATATCAAAGTGTCCCCACTTATTCCACAAACAATATCACCAGAAATTTTTCAGTGCAGTATAGTTCCGGTTAATCCAAATGTCCTTAGTGGAACACACGGCCAATCCTTTCAATTGCAGAGGCTTGTTCAAAGTCCACTTGTTTTCAGAAGTGCCGCTATAACTTAGCTGTGAATACGCTGTGAGTAACTGCAGAATTTCACAGGACTCAGCTCAGCGTGTATGTCGCCAGTGACGTAAGCTGGGCGTGTCCTTTTATCAATGAGACTGAGCAGACCAGACCTCCTGCGGTTCAGACCCTCACTAACCAAGACTTCAATGCAATACATTTATCCCAAGTGGTAAGGATGTCACATATTTAGAATCTTTATTTACACCTTGTCTCCATAAGATGGGGACCTCAAAGGAATTGCCTTCAAAGAAACTTCCTGCATTGGCAATGGGTTATAAAGTTAACTGATAATGGACCTCCTGTAGTCAGGTAGCCCTTTATGTCTGAACCTAGAAACAATTTTCAGGAAAGGTCGCCATTCACACTTCAGTGCAAATTGGCACACGCTGAGTTCCAATACACAGACCCTAAACTCTATGTTAGCTTCAAATGCCCTGGGGGAAGTTAAAAGTTCATTTCAAATTTTAAAGTCTAAAATACATTTTTAGATAACTTTCAGATATTTAATTTGTACCTCAGTATGGTATAAATGTAAATAAATGAGTCTAAGAGATTGTCTATGTTAATATAATATATTAAATGATTACATAACTGTATTTCAAAATAAAACTACATTTATTTTTCTTTGTTTTAGGAATCTGGTGTGAAAATGAGGTTCCAAATATGACTAGTAGATACTGGTATATAAAGGCCTATGTAATTTGTGCTGTGAATTATAGCATATGTTTGTATACACTCAGTGTTACAGAAGCATTAGTTATTTTGTTGTGAAGAGCTTATTTCCCAGCAGCAATGCCTGAACCAGCCAAGCCAGCGCCTAAGAAGGGCTCCAAGAAAACCGTAACAAGTATCATTTCATAAAGAGTTAACTTTTTTTCAGCTTTTAGAAACTATTTTCTAAATACAAGTTTGCTGGCCTCAGCTCTAATTAAGTTTAGTGATAAAACATTCCCATTGTCTAATCACCTCCGGAGTCAGACTGCTAATTGATAAGATGGACTGCATTGTTTTTTTATGTGTAACTTGTTATCTGAAGTACTGTAATCCTATTGTGGCCTGTCAAAGGACATTGTCTCTCTATCTAAATGTGTGATGGGGGATTTTATGCTTCCCCCCCTGGGAGTGCCCTGTGTGCATGTAACATAAATAAAAAGCAGGCTGGGCATCCCAGTCCTGAGTTCTTGGTTGACCCTCAATCGCAGCGTTGACTCATTTTTGTGGGCAGAAGGGTATCCTAGCTGTACTACAGCTAAGGGGGATTATTCTACATTTGCGAGACTCATATAGAATACTATGGAAAGCAGCTTCTCCCCTCTTCAGCAATAGAGATCCAGGCTACTAAGCGGTCCATCTCTCAGCGAGACTAAGGGTAACCGTAACACTCAGCATTGGAGATATACTAGATATGGAATGATATGATTCTATTAAAATCAAATAATAGTATGACTACTTATCAACTGATATAAAAATAAAGTCAAATATACATATATCTATATTGAATTATAAGTACTAGTCCACTCATAGAAATATGACTTTTAAATACATCTTTTAAAATATTATGAGTAGGAAATATATTTATCATATGTATAAATATTCTAAGTGTACCCATCTTTAGTTTCAAAAATTAGATGGGCCATATACTGAACAGATAGTTTAATGATACTAGAAAATAATAAATATTTTGAATATACATTTAATTAAATATACAAAAAGAAAATTATTAACCTGTTAAAACACAATTATAAATCAAACAAGAAACAATATGCTAGTGCAAAAAAGTCAATTGGAGACTAAATCCCAACTCCAAATGTGCATAAGTGATCCCAGGGATTAGTTCTCAGTGGAAATGAATGCTGCAGTTGAACTCCAAGGGTTAACCTCAAATAAAACAGATCAATACTGCCAATGGTGAAGTCCTGTGAGACTACAGGGTTAATTCACATGTAAGTTGTATACTCACATACTGCAGAGCTTCACATCAAGCTCTAGATATAAAAGCAATGGGAGACTCCAGCAGGAGCAGATAGGAGTGAATTCAGATGAATGTTTAAACAATTTATTAAAACATATGTTAAAATCACAGGGGTTTACAGAGAACAACCACAGCTAGAACATCCGTATATTATGCAGACTGTATATTGTAAACAATGTCTATGATTACGGTTTGCAGTTCAGAAGGTTGTGTTCCCCCCACAATGTGACATCACACGCTCAAAATCCAACGATCGTTTCACCAAATAGTCGCTTGGCTTTTTCAAGGATACGCGCTCAGTTAAATTAGATGGGCCATACACTGAACAGATAGTTTATTAATACTAGGAAATAATAAATATATTGAATATACATTTAAGAAAATATACTTTTCTGTAGTAGTATTTGCTAATGAAACTACATTCCGTTGCCTATTGTTCCCCCCGGTGTTCAATACGAGAATTGCAACCAAAGGGTATTTTAAATTGTCAGGGGGATTTAAAATTACCATATGCATTTCCAAGTGCCAATGAGAGATAAGCTCAGACTAAAAGTGCGTACCCAGAGAATTCCATTGGGTGATTTAGAAATCAAGGTGAAATTGATCTCAGACAAAAAGATTATGCAAAGAAGGGACACAAAAAAACAAACTTTGGTTTGGGGCCTGACTTGGAATAACTCTCTGTTGAAAATAGTGAAATACCTCTGTATTTTGTGATACCCTGTTTGCAAAAATACCTTCACGTATGACTTTGGAAAACTCTGATTGAAAAAGCTGAACCCTCATATTGGTTACAGGTAATGTATTAACAGTTGTTTTATATTTTTAATGTTTTAAATCAAAGGTATTCTATAGCTATAGTTAAATTGTAGCTGTGATTTGTAAGTGTAATTTATAGTTATGATTTACATTTTAGAGACCTATGTAGTCTATAATTACTCATATCTAGCATCGAGCAATTTACTGTTGAGAGGAAAGGTTTTGTATTCCATATTGATAAATTCATTTTTATGTACTGTGAACTCTCTTAAGAATTGCACATAAATTGGCCATTGTGTTGAATTGATAATTGTATAACAATCTCTGGGTTTAAGTAAAGTATATTATATTATGTTGGGAGTTACCCTGGAAATTCCATATAATTGTGAGAGTTAAGATAAGAATTCATAGTGAGATTTGAACATAGATGAGTACAAGTGTTGTTAAATAAGCTATATATATTGAATTGGTTAAACTTTCTGGCTATTTATAAATTCTCTAGTATAATTCATGTGTGATATTAAATAAGCAATTCATTTTGAGTTAAGGTTAATTTATAGAAATATTTCATCCATTTATGGGATAATAGACAATATCTACTGAATAGTAATTTAATCTAAATATCTCTATAGTCTGCTTTATGTTCTAATATTGTATTGATCAATTGATAGATATAACTGGTCATAGGTGATATTCAGTTACTACATAAATATTATCAATGTGTATATAAATAGTAACTGATCAGAATTTAGGAATATTTTATTTTGAGATTAAATATTATTTTTTAATAATAATATTGTTATCAAATTTATAGATGTTTCAATAGTTTTATTTTGGGGTACACTACAAAGATTTAACATCTTACTGGAGTGTATTGACAAAAATTCTGCTATATCAATTAGAGACATCGCTGACAATAGTTTTATATTGCTATTAATATTATTAACATTTGTAATTACAATACGTAACACGTTGGGGGCAATTGCTGCTGATAATTACACCAACATTACTGGAGGACACTCCTGGGACGTATATATATATATATATATATATATATATATATATATATATATATATTTATATATATATATACACAAACACAAAGTAACAATGGTGAACACAACAAAGTGAGTATCACCACTGAAAACCAGAGTTGCGCACACTCACAATAAGATATAATATAGAATATAAAAAAAAAAATATATATATATATATATATAACAAAGAGTACATGTATATGAAATAGAAATTAAAAATAGGAAAAATAAGAAACTAAGAAGGGATGTGGAGGAATCAATGGAAAAAGTTAGAATTGAAAATGAACAAGAACTAGGGGGAGCCTTAATGGATACTACACCATTGAATAGTCCAGCACTAATAAGTATAGGCAAAAAGGACAGGCAACCCAACACATACCATTTAAGACCACAATGGAAAAACCAAAATATACAAACAGGGGCATCTATATATAGAGACCACCATCCTCATTTGAATACTAAAGCATAAATCAATGGTCAACCAAAATCTAATAATTTCAATAACAATAACAATAAAAATAAACAAAAACAAAATGTACATTATCAGCCTCCTAGTCACAATACTCAGAGTGAATACCCAGTAGAGTATAATGAGGGGGGATATCAGAATAGAAGGTATAATGCACCAAGAGAAGAGCATGAATACAAATCTCATTATTTCAGAACACATGAAAGTGACTTTGACACAAGGAATAGAGAGCCAATGGGAGAGAATCAGATTCTCAGAGAATTGGAAAGAAAGAAATCAGACATTGCTATTGCTCCAACACCTTTTTTAGAGAAAGGAACAAAACTAAAACCTACAAAATCATGGGGAAAACCCCCTTCTATTGCCCAATATCTTACCAGAACAGCACAACTAAAAAAGACGAATAGAGTCCGAAGAGGACACAGAGGATGAAGACATGTACGAAATAAAAAGGAGAAAATAGAAAGAAGTAAGAACTATACTAAAATATTTAATTTATCTAAACGTACTTTAAGCCCCTCTGAACAAAGTTTATTAGGAAAAGGGTTAAATTTTGCTCCTACCAGCACTCCTAATGATTTTGATCTTTTCATTGATCTGAATCGATTCATTAGGAAGTTAACTCTAAATAGACATTTCTTTAAGATCAATGACAAAAAGAATGAAATTAACCTTAATGAGGCTGATTTTGAAAGTCTCAATAATCTTATCTCCTTGGAATGTGACAATCGGGGCATGGAAAAATTGACGAGTGGTTTAGATCAATATACTTTGGAATTACTTTTGGATTTAGAGAAAACAAATCTAGATTACAAAAAAGGTAATTCTTTTAAACCTAAGTCCATTTTCTATCCCCTTTATTCACAAGGGAACTATATACCGGTTTTCTACAAATTAGTAGAGAAAGAATTAATGGACTTGTGTAAAAAAGATAATACAACAATAAAGAAAACAAGAAATTTGAATGAATTTGAGATAAGGGCTATAAATTAAAACATGATACATCAATAATAATTAGGGAAGCGGACAAGGGGGGGAGTATAGTCATTCAGGACAGAGAGGACTATTTGGCAGAAGCCTATAGGATCCTGAATGACTCTACTACCTATTTGAAATTGAAGGGAGACCCCATAAACCACTTCACCAAGGAGCTGAAATGTTTTCTAACTGAAAATTTAAGAACAGGAACGATCTCAAATAATGAATATGACTTTCTTTTATTGGACAAATGTAGAGTGGCAATTTTTTACCACTTACCAAAAGTCCACAAGAATTTAGAACAACCTCCCGGACGCCCTATAATTTTGGGCATTAATTCCTTGACAAGTAATCTTTCTCAATTTGTGGACTATTATTTAAAACCTATGGTTATTACTCTAAAATCATATGTACGTGACACCCCCCATATATTATCCATTATGCAAAACATCCAGTGGCAACCTAATTACATCCGGTTGACCTTGGACGTTGCTTCTCTATACACCTGTATCCCACATGATACAGGTGTAGAGAGTATAAAATATAGTTTTGATAAATATGATCATCTACCCCCCACACAGAGAGAATTTTTACTAAAAGCAATAAAATTAATTTTACAGAAGAACTACTTCTTGTTTAATAAGGATCATTATTTGCAGGTTGGGGGCACGGTGATGGGTACTCGCTTTGCCCCCAACTATGTAAATCTCTCATTAGCAAAC
>NC_069505.1:321019918-321024918 GCF_027579735.1 Bombina bombina | reverse complement strand
TTAAAATGAAAAAGGGTATGTGCAAATAGCGAATTTGATTGGCTGAACTGCTACCTCCCAGTTCATTGGAACTGCAATAAAGGCTGTAATTAGGAAGAGATGGACAGTCCTGACGAGGCCCCTGTTTCGCTCAGCATTATGGGGCGAAACGCGCGTCGACTTTCTCAATAACAGCTATTACTGCACCTGTGAATGAAGCAGCTGGCTTAAGCCTGCCCGGGAATTTCAAAAAACCAAACCAAAGAAGCAAGCCTGGATCTTGCGGTAATTGAGTGGTTCAAATAAACCGCCTGGATACGGTTTACACACAGAAGCAAAACATACACCGGTTAATCTGTGTCCCCAGTGAGCAGGGAGACGCGGTTGTGAAAGGTGAGACAAGGATGTCAGAGGCTCATGTCCCGGTCCGTTCGTCAATGATACTGTGACTTTGTTTTCCCGGATGTTTGCTGCAGTTCTTAAACACAGGTCTGCTATATTGTTTCTGCTTTTCATCAATATAAGATGTTCTATCTGCTATCAAGTTATAATATTGCCAAGTTCTAGTTAACAATAGAGGACGCTTTCACCTCGGTTAACCCTAATTAACGAACATTTGTTTGTCAAAAGGTTTATTTCAGCTGGATTACAAAGTGATACAAATTGCTACTAAAGTATAACATCAGATTTCCTCCATCAAAGGACTTATATGGTCTTTATTAAGGACTTTGTTCTTTTACTATCATAGAGGAGTTGATACAAGATTTGTTGTTGCATGCCAATAGTAAAATATCTGCAGATCACATGTTCTAAACCAGTCTATTTTGCAGCATTTAGTTCAAATATATGTGTGATAATATATCATGTTGCTTGGTATGTGTTTTATAAAATCCACTGCAGTGGTGCATTTTGAGATGAAAAGCATTTTAGCTGTTTATTTTCTGTGCTGGCAGCTTCTTGCAATAAACTAGTTGCATGTGTTTGAATCTGTGCATGTGTAGTTCATTTTTTTGGGCTCTGTGCTACCCTACAGCCGTACATTTCTAAGGAATTGGATTAAATGGGTTTTATATATCTTTGAGTGCTGAAATCCCCTACTTTATCTAATGGTATCTCATATAGCTCTACCATCATTCTTTATCTATATATTACTGGATTAAATTTAAATTTTAGGGGCCTGCACCACGTCTGATTTTAGCTGACCCTAAGTCATTCGAGATATATATACATATAAAAAACCGGAATAAAATTCCTGTGTCTTTATATTAAGACAGGTTCTGGGTCTCTTTGTTTTTCTTCCACACCTTTGTAAAATTTATTTGTATTAAGGAGTAAGATAGAGGATTCTACATAAACTCCATTCGGTGGAATAGAGAAACTAATAACAATTAAGTTTGTTTTATTAAAAAACCCATTTATGTACTGACTGTGGGAGAGTATAGAATCCATTTAAACATGGCCTTTACCCTCTCAGATGAACTATGGGAAGCTGAGCTAAAAGAATCTCTAACTAATACCAATTTAGAGTGATTTGGAAACAAATGTGTATAATGCTTTCAAAAAATATAAGAATTGCATAGCAAAACAAGTAAAGGTTAGAGCTGAAAATTCTAGTTTAGCCAACTATGTTGAAAAAAAGATTGTGCCAAGAGGTCTACGATTATTCTTAGACCCAGGCTTTAATGCAAGAGAGGAAGAAGGAGGCTTGGAGTTTCTGGATGAATGGAATGAGAAATTATCAACATGTGCCTTAAGTATGATTGAAATGCTTATAAAAAGGAATGACAAAAGATTGGAAAAATTGAAAGATGATGTTGAGAAAGCTTTGGAGGTGGTAAATAAATTTGACAATGATCCCAACTTTGGCAAATTGAATGAGGAGATGAAAACACATATCTCAAAATTGCAAGCAGATATTAAGTTGAGGAAATGTAGAAAATTGCACAGAGATCAAGAGGATTATGCTAATAAAAAGGTTTATGTTTATAAGTTTGATAGAGGATCATATGACTCAGGTACTGATATGTCAGATATTGAAACTGACTCAGAAAGGGCGTCAAAAAACGATGGAACACCAGGGTCTCAGAGTTCAGATCCAAGAGGAGAAGAAGGAGGGGGGGTAGGAGAAAGAGGTGGAGGGAACAGAAATTTGAACCTTGTAGAGCGGAGATATCCCCAACGACAGCAGAGAGGGAGAGGAGAAAATTTGAGACAAGGGTACAGGAGCAGAGGGAGACCACGCAGACGACCCTATCAGGGTTACTAGTTCCAAATATAACTACAGATGAATTGCAGATAATTAATCTTTCTTCGTTTAGTTTGAATTTGACTCACATTGAAATATTAAAGAAAGGTTTATCCTTTTGTCCCACAAATAAATTAAACAAATTTGATCTAATTAAAGACCTTCACTTGTTTGCCAGAAAAATAGTGCTACATTATACAATGTTTCAGCGCACTGAGCAACAAAAAGATGAAGAGACTTTAAAAATTCTAACATCTTTTTTGACAGAAAATGAAGAGAGTGAATCCACTACCAGATTGAATTCTGTTTTTAGAACCAATTTGAAACTGAAATCGACTTTCATGCCCTCTATAGCACAGGTTCCAGCTGTGTCACTGTTTGTAAAAGCTGTAGAAAAACAAATTCATAAATTACCAGAAGACTGGATATGGGCAGATAATCTAACAGCTAAACAGAGACAAGCCTTAAAAGAGCTGAATTCTGCAAAAGGGGTAATTTTTAAGCCAGCCGACAAGGGCGGAAATTTGGTTCTTTTAGACGAGTCTTTCTATCTAAACGAAGTTAAAAGACAGTTATCAGATAAATTGCAATATGAGAAACTCCCTAGAAATCCTATTAACCAAATGAAATCAAAATTAAATAGAATTTTACAAGAAGCCAAAATGGAAGGTCTCATCTCTCCAGATGAGTTCAAATTTATGAATCCGGTGTGTCCAGTTATGCCAACATTTTATATTATCCCTAAAATTCATAAAAATATGACACACCCCCCAGGGCGACCCATTGTGTCTGGGATTGGTGGCATCAGTGAACACATTGGACAATATGTTGATTTCTTTCTGAGACCCTTCCTTCTGTCTCTTCCCTCATATGTGAAAGACACTCCAGACCTTTTGAGGAAGTTAGACGACCTCACTGTTTCCCCTGACACTATCCTAGTCTCTTTAGACGTAGAAAGTCTTTATTCATCTATACCACATGAGAAAGGAATTAGTGCCTGTAGACTTTTTCTAGAAAGTAGGGGTTCAGACAGTAACATGCATACAGCCTTTGTCATTAAACTTCTTCATTTCATTCTTGAAAACAATGTTTTTCAGTTTGATGGCTCAGTATATAGGCAGGTCAGGGGGACAGCTATGGGTGCAGTATGCGCGCCAACTTATGCGTGTCTCCATTTGGGAGCATAGGAGTTAGATGTCTTTGATCAATATAGTGAGACGTTTGACTCCCATGTGTCCCTATGGATTAGATTTGTGGATGACATCTTTATCCTTTGGGATGGCCCCCTGACCTGCCTACATGATTTTGTTTCTGAGTTAAATAAAAATGATCGTAACATTTTTTTAACTTATTCCTATAGCAATAAGGAATTACCCTTCTTAGACATCTGTATTAAAAAAGAAGGAAGTCGTATCTCAACTGAAAATTATCGTAAAGACACGGCAACAAACAATCTGTTGGAAGCCTCAAGTGGGCATCCAGAGCCCTTGAAAAAAGGCATCCCATTTGGCCAACTTTTGAGATTAAAAAGAAACTGTTCTTCTAATACTAAATTTAATTATCATGCAGAAAAAATGTGTAAACGTTTCATTGAAAGAGGTTATTCTCACAACCTAGTCAAAAAAACCTTAAATAAAGTAAGTAAATTGAACCGTCAAGATCTCCTATATAACCAAAAAGAGACAAAAACTGAGAATAACATCAGATTTATTACTACGTTTAATTGCCAATGGCAAAGCATAAGAAATATTTTATCTCAAAATTGGCATTTTTTAACCTTAGATGACAAGATAGCTGATAAGGTAGGAAGTAGACCCCTATTGACCGCAAAAAAATCTCCTAATCTTAAAGATAAATTAGTCAGAAGTAGGTTTACTCGGTCTGAACCAGATACAAACTGGTTAACTAAAAAACAAGTGAAAGGAAGCTTTCCTTGTGGGCATTGTGTCTATTGTCCCTATTTGCCAAAAAGTAAAACATTTTCCGCCAATACAGGTAAAAATTATACCATTAGATGTTTTTCAAACTGTAACTCAGTGGGGGTTGTTTATCTCTTGGGGTGCTCCTGTCCCCTGTTCTATGTAGGTAAAACAAAACGTTTGTTCAAGGACAGGGTACAGGAGCACAGGGATGACATCCTCTACGGGAGAGATACAAGTGTGGCTCGTCACTTTAAGGAAGTTCATAATAGTAGTACTGTTTCTTTAAAATTTATAGGTATCGACAGAGGAATAACAAATGGAAGAGGTGGAGATGAGGATAACTGTTTGTTAAAAAAGGAAGCAAGATGGACCTTTATGCTGAATACGGTATCACCGTCAGGCCTAAATGAAAGGATAGAATATGCATCTTTTCTAAAATAGAGATTTGTAGTTAGAATTTAAAAATTCTCTCTTTTCCAGCTGCAATGTGAGAAATAATCAAGTAAATGATAAGTTGAATAACTTCTAAATAGATCTTTATAAATAGATCATTAACTATGATATTCATTTCTTTCATTCAGCTTGCTTTTAAGTTGTGGATCGTTTATGTCATAACTTACCTTCATAGAATTATTTTTAGCTATTTAGTAAGTCATTCCAAAATTTATAGAATTTTAGTTAATATAGGATTTATGTAAAGTTCATTCATCTAGACATAGTAAGTAAGGAAATAATGTTTAATTGGGCTGCAACGTGCATAGGGTTTTCTCACATGCGAAATTGTTGTTTGTTGTATAGGAGTTGCTAAGCATAGAGAATATTCCATCTTTTCAATGCAGGCCTTTTTGTATTAA